>NC_051213.1:8324947-8589947 GCF_015220715.1 Pygocentrus nattereri
TGTGGGTGAAGATAGAAGCTCTGTGGTGGAGGAAGCCGTCTTCAAGCCTGAGGGTTTCACTGAGCCACAATCAGAAGAGGCTCTCAGGGAAGTAAATGAACAGGCTTCACCCACCCAGAATGACCACCCGAAAGATGGACCCACATCCTCTGAGACAGTGGACGAGGCTGACCAAGCTGAAATTGGGAAACAGCCCGAGAACAAGAAACGGAGGATGAGCATCTTTGGCTGGATCAACCAGAAGGTCAAAGAGAAACATGAGAAGTCCATCGAGAAGAGCTTCATGAGGGAGAGGAACTACGGATACCGGCTGCTCAGTAAGTTTCAGCAAGTTGTTCTCACCATAGAACCTCTTATGATTGGATGTAGCCATCCTAGAGAGTAGATTTCAACCAAATATCAGTGCTCATATTTAATATCAGTACAAGCCTTCTAAAGCTATTCCTGTCTTTTAGCTGCAACTTTGATTTGGATTTATTATTTGTGTGCATTTAAATAATAACAGTTACACAGGTAGTTTTGTAATTAATTGCAATTAGATTACATTTACACATCTATGACATTGAGTCTGCATTTCTGACATTTATCCGTTTGTTTTGGTGTCACAAAATGTCAGAAAACAGGAAAATGTGTGAAGAAATGTTTAATCTTTCAACAAAATAAGAATGAACACGCGACAGTAACGTTTCCTCAGCGTGAGTCAGATTAACGTATGAAAAAGTGGCCGCGTTTCAGTACTTTTTTAACATGCTCTCATCCGAAAAAGCATTCACTCTCAGCTGGGTTAGCTTCAGTGAGCTTATCGGCTAGCCATGCTAAATATATAGTTTATATAAGTTTATATACACATAATGTATATAAAATTTTCCTAAATTTCCTCACTGAATTTTTAAAGGAAATAATTCTTTGTTCTTCATGTTGCCTCAATCATTTCTTCAATACAAGTATAACCAATGTACTTCTGGTGTATTTACAAATATACACAATATGATGTTAAATGATCAGTAAAAAAGAATCTAAATTAGTTTTAATGTACATTCTGCTTCCAAATAGATTCCCTTATTAAAACGTACTCTGATTGAATGGATGAGGGCTGGTTAAAACTGGTATTGAAAAACGTGGCAAGTCTTTAAAAGAGAGAGGTTCTGTATTAATATCAGCTCTTTCTCTCCAAACAGAAACTTCTCACGGAATAATGACATTGGCCCAGTACGAGCAGGCCAAAAGAGAGAGCCTGCAAAAGAACGAGAACAGAAGGCTGGCACTGGAGACCAGAATGAGAGACTGGTCAAACAACAGGGTTGAGACCACACCTATAAAAGAGGAGAAGAAACAGCAATTGGAGGCCAAACGACAAGAGGAAAACAAGAAAGAGGCTGAAAAGAAAGCAGAGAAGAAAGAGGCTGAAAAGAAAGCAGAGAAGAAAGAGGCCAAAAAGAAAGCAGAAAAGAAAGAGGCCAAAAAGAAAGCAGAAAAGAAAGAGGCTGAAAAGAAAGCAGAGGAGAAAGAGGCTGAAAAGAAAGCAGAGAAGAAAGAGGCCAAAAAGAAAGCAGAAAAGAAAGAGGCCAAAAAGAAAGCAGAAAAGAAAGAGGCTGAAAAGAAAGCAGAGGAGAAAGAGGTTGAAAAGAAAGCAGAGGAAAAAAAGGAAAAGAAGAAATGGATGAAACCCATGACGTCACTATTCATGTCAAGAGGACACCGTGTGACGCACTTTGGCCAGTAGACGTTGAGATGACGTTTCTACACTGTCTGTTTCTACATTTCTGACACTGTCAATTCCTCTAGCAGTACCTCTGCTAATTTTTCATTTCCAGTAGTAAAACTACTGTCCTGTGCAGCTCCTGCAGTAGTAAAACTACTGTCCTGTGCAGCTCCTGCAGTAGTAAAACCACTGTCCTGTGCAGCTCCTCTAGTAGTAAAACCACTGTCCTGTGCAGCTCCTCCAGTAGTAAAACTACTGTCCTGTGCAGCTCCTCCAGCAGTAAAACCACTGTCCTGTGCAGCTCCTCCAGCAGTAAAACTACTGTCCTGTGCAGCTCCTCCAGCAGTAAAACTACTGTCCTGTGCAGCTCCTCCAGCAGTAAAACCACTGTCCTGTGCAGCTCCTCTAGTAGTAAAACTACTGTCCTGTGCAGCTCCTGCAGTAGTAAAACTACTGTCCTGTGCAGCTCCTGCAGCAGTAAAACCACTGTCCTGTGCAGCTCCTGCAGTAGTAAAACCACTGTCCTGTGCAGCTCCTCCAGCAGTAAAACCACTGACCTCTACACTTCCTCCAGTGGTTACACCATCAACCTCCACAGCTACTCCACCAGTAACACCTCTGACCTCTACGCCTACTCAAGCTGTAACATCACTGACCTCTCGACCTCTTCTAGCAGTGATTCCGCTGATATCTACATCTCTTCATGGAATAACACACCTAAGAGGTATGCAGATATTAACTACACACACCAGTCCATTTTAAATTACATTAAGTTTGCCCACTCCTCTCAGGCATTCTCTTATTATACATACAGTAAACGATACCCTGCAACACACCCAATTAAATGTACACATTCTCCCATCTCTTTTATAAACTAAGTAATTATTATCAATTTAACAATTCATGCTGGTTCTGAACATATCGCATTTGATGTGATTCCCATTATGCACTTAACTTATTTCTTATCTCACAGACATCTTTCAGATACCAGTCTCAACTGAGAGTCTTCATGACTGTTTATGTTTATTTATTAATTTATGTTTATTTATTTCAGGAAAAGGAGTGGCAGTCACACAGTCTGGAGTCTCGCAAAAGAGCCTGAACAGTTCTGACAGAAGACGTCCAGGAAAAACAGCACACCGTATGTCAGAACACGAAGAAAATCAATAAAGTCTTTCTTCTAATAAACAAAACTCTGAAGGAAATTAATCAACATTGAAAAATCTACCAAAAGTAAAATACTGTGGTTTAAAAGTTTGCCTGCATTTTTTACTGAATATGATGTAATATAATAACCTTAAATAAATTCAACCATTTAAGGAATAGTTCAGTCAACAGTAATGATGCTTCCTTAAGATATTTCACTGAGCTATGCCTGGGAATGAATGCGTTTTATGAAACTTTGAGTTAAGAGTCAGTCTCTAAAGTGTAATAATATTTCTCTTTCTCTCTTCAATATTTCACTTTTCTCAGCTCTAATAACTGTTAAAGGATTTTTTTTGCTAGTTAGAATAATATGAACAGCCATCAGTGAGGATTTTGACATTGTAATGTACGAGTAAATCAGATAGAGAATTAACATCCTTTAAAAGGATTACCTGATGAAGACACTGGAGAGGCTGGTGTTTACCTGATGAAGACACCGGAGAGACTGGACAACTCCACCTTATGGTGAACTCATCTATGGACCCGCTTCAGTTTGCCTACTAGCCTGGCATCGGGGTGGATGATGCCATCATCTACCTGCTACATGGAGCTCTTTCTCATCTGGAGAAGCTTGGGTGCACAGTGAGAATCATGTTTTTTGATTTCTCCAGTGCTTTCAACACCATAAAGCCTGGGTTCCTGGAAGACAAGCTGGAACAGGCAAGGATGGACCATCACCTAACGCACTGGATCCTGGACTACCTCCCCAACCATCCACAGTATGTGAGGACAAGGGACTGTGTGTCCGACATGGTCTGCTGGGGCGGCAGCATCTCCACTTCAGACAGGAAGAAATTGGACAAACTGATCAGGAGGGCCGGCTCGGTCCTGGGAACTCCTCTAGACCAAGTGGAGGCGGTGGGAGAAAGGAGGATGCTAAACAAGCTAGCATCCATGCTGGAGAACGACTCCCACCCCATGCTTGAGACTCTGGCAGCACTGGGCAGTTCCTTCAGTGACCGGCTCCTTCACCCCAAGTATGTGAAGGAGCTCTATCGCAGGTCCTTCCTGCTGCTGTGAGACTGTTTAACCGGCACTGCTCCCAGTAGACCACACACACACATACAGTACAGTATACACACACACAATTTACACACATACAATATACACACATTCATAAAGCAAATATTCATAAACATATTTATGTTCATAAGTGCAATACAAATCTTATGCAACTCTTTTATTCTGATTCTTATTTTGTTGTAAATAGTCTAGAGATTTAACTTAAATTTTTATTATTTATAATGTTTATACTGTTTCCTGTTTCTATTACTGAGTGCCTTACTTCTATTACTCTGCTGCTGCTGTAATACTGTGAATTCCCCTGCTGTGGGACTAATAAAGGATTATCTTATCTCATTCAGTTTTGTAGTTCCGAGAACAAGGAATTACAGGCTGCTAGCTGACAACAAAATGCATTTTGAGGTTATGGTATCTGCCAATGAGGGCTTTACTAAGTACTGACTTGGAAGGATGTCCACACTTTGGCACATCACAAATAATTTATTTTTTTATCTATTTCATTGAGTTCATCAAATATAAAGCAACTGTGCATTAATGTTAGCAGTAAAAGTTATTTTTAAAGTACATTTTGTGCATTTTCACTTCAAAAATAAAAAAAAAAGAAAATGTGTCATTTGGCCCAGTTCATTTCATAGGCTACAACTGTAATCCTGCATTAAAGGGGATATTCTGCACCTCAGGGGTTTGAAAAGCTGAATTTTAAATGTGCTGGAGCACAGAGCAAATCTGTGACTGTCTAATTACTTACAGTTTGAACTGTGAAGCCTACATTTTTCTTTTTGCCACTAGCAAATAGTTTGTCCGTAATCATGACTGCAGAGCAAATGTGGGTAGGGATGTGCTGTCTGACCCTTTTTATGCTGTGAGAGCAGTTTGTTACTTCCTGGCAGTCTTTGAGCACAGGCCACTACAGTCTCTCTGTACTTTTATTAATGACATTTATTTCACAACAGCAGTGGGCAGCTCTGAGTTTCAAATCAATGTTATCTAACACTCAAACATCTTTAAAATGCTGTAAAATTATGCTAGGTATTCAGAAACAGAAGCCATCTGTGAGGAGCACTTGATGAAAAATCAGTAATGGATTGGTGTCACCCTGCTATCTAGATACTTGTGTTTATATTCACAGATTGCTCCATGCCAGAGATGAGCTTGTGAAAGTAACTGGATGTTGGAATTATGGAGTTCGGGTTCGTATAAAAATGTGCATCGTGGAATGTTGTGACAGGTTCTGCTTAGGCAAATAAACTAGATAAGAGATAAGAGGTACCATTTATGGGCCCAAAATGACTGTGCATATTGTCTGAATTGAAACACAGGAAGAGGCTCTTTTGAAACTATAGCTGCAATGGGAAGTGTGATTTCACAGAAATGAGAACATTCAAGCAAAAGTACAAAAACTCATAAAAGTGTAATAAACTAATCTTCTTGCCTCTCAATGTGGAGCGATACTGTTTTTAGTTTTCCACCGCTACACTGCGGTGAAAAAGTATTTGCCCCCTCCCAATTCCTTCTATTGTTGCATATTTGTCACACTTTAATGTTTCAGATTATCAAACTTCTGACTTCTTCTAATCTTTCATATTGATCAAGGATAACAAAGTTGTTGCACACTAGAAGGTCTCAAGAAGCAGCACTGCAACAAAAATGTAGCCAAAACTATCGTTCATCAGCTGTGGTAGAAAGCAGTCACATGCCCTTAATGAAGGATTAAGCCTGTGGACTGCTGAGGTAAGGAGTTCACAGGCTTTTTTGTGCTCTTATCATTTGTGGTTGTCCTCGTCAGATGTAACAGCATAAAGAAACAATGATATAAAGATGTATGACACTTAAAGTTTTAATAGTAGGACATGCGATTCATTTTGCACAGTATGTACTGCGTTGACCCTGATGGACATGATTTAGCTATGATTTAGACTCAAATACAACATAACTTGTATGACAATGCTGTTGTGCAAATGGAATAGACAATAGGTAGAAATTATTGGCAATTAGCAAGACACACTCAATAAAGGAGTGGTTCTGGAGGTGGGGACCACAGACCACTTCTCAGTACCGATGCTTTCTGGCTGATGTTTTGCTCACTTTTGAATGTGGGTGGTGCTTTCACACTTGTGGTAGCATGAGACAGAATCTACAACCTACACAAGTGGCTCAGGTAGTATAGCTCATCCAGGATGGCACATCAATGCAAGATGTGGCAAGAAGATTTGCTGTGTCTGTCAGCGTAGTGTCCAGAGGCTGGAGGCGCTACCAAGAGACAGGCCAGTACACCAGGAGACGTGGAGGAGGCCGTAGGGTGGCAACAACCCAGCAGCAGGACCGCTACCTCCGCCTTTGTGCAAGGAGGAACAGGAGGAGCACTCCTAGAGCCCTGCAAAATGACCTCCAGCAGGCCACAAATGTGCATGTGTCTGCACAAACGGTTAGAAACTGACTCCATGAGGATGGTATGAGGGCCCGACGTCCACAGATGGGGGTTGTGCTCACAGCCCAACACCATGCAGGATGCTTGGCATTTGCCAGAGAACTCCAGGATTGGCAAATTCGCCACTGGCGCCCTGTGCTCTTCACAGATGAAAGCAGGTTCCCACTGAGCACATGTGACAGAGTCTAGAGACGCCGTGGAGAGCGATCTGCTGCCTGCAACATCCTTCAGCATGACCGGTTTGGCAGTGGGTCAGTAATAGTGTGGGGTGGCATTTTCTTTTAAGAATTGAAATTCATAAATATACTATATTCAGAAACTACTTCCACATCCACTTAGTTTCCATTTATCAGTACCTTCTCCTATGACCGCTGTGATAGGCCCCAACACCACTTCCCCGCCCGCGACCCTGAGGGAGAAGCAGCTTAGAAAGTGTGTGTGTATATAAATGTTAAAACCTAGCTACTACAATGGTGAATCTATCATTGTTTTGCTCTTTCTATCCACTGCTATTTTCCTTTATGGTCCCATATTTAGAAAAATTCGATATACAAGTACAAATTATTAAATTATATACTATTAGAAAATGTTGTATTTAATGTTTTTCATGTTCACACTGATTTATTTAATGTTCTCAGGTTCACACAGAGCACATTTGACAGACGTGACCGAGTCTTGAGACGCCGTGGAGAGCGATCTGCTGCCTGCAATGTCCTTCAGCATGACCGCTTTGGCAGTGGGTCAGTAATGGTGTGGGGTGGCATTTCTTTGGAGTTATGCTCGCCAGAGGTAGCCTGACTGCCATTAGGTACCGAGATCAAATCCTCAGACCCCTTGTGAGACCATATGCTGGTGCGGTTGGCCCTGGGTTTCTCCTAATGCAGGACAATGCTAGACCTCATGTGGCTAGAGTGTGTCAGCAGTTTTTGCAAGATGAAGGCATTGAAGCTATGGACTGGCCTGCCTGTTCCCCAGACCTGAATCCGATTGAGCACATCTGAGACATCATGTCTCGCTCCATCCACCAACGCCACATTGCACCACAGACTGTCCAGGAGTTGGCGGATGCTTTAGTCCAGGTCTGGGAGGAGATCCCTCAGGAGACCATCCGCCACCTCATCAGGAGCATGCCCAGGCGTTGTAGGGCGTTGTATACAGGCACGTGGAGGCCACACACAATACTGAGCCTCATTTTGACTTGTTTTAAGGACATTACATCAAAGTTGGATCAGCCTGTCGTGTGTTTTTCCACTTTAATTTTGTGTGTGACTCCAAATCCAGGCCTCCATTGGTTAATAAATTTGATTTCCATTGATGATTTTTGTGTGATTTTGTTGTCAGCACATTCAACTTTGTACAGAACAAAGTATTCAATGAGGATATTTCATTCATTCAGATCTAGGATGTGTTATTTGAGTGTTCCCTTTATTTTTTTGAGCAGTGTATATACACACACTGGGCACTTTATTAGGTACACCTAGCTAGTAAAAGTTTGCTTGTTGGTTATTTAAGTTGCTGTTGCCTTTCTGTCATCCGGAACCAGTCTGCCCATTCTCCTCTGACCTCTCACATCAACAAGGCATTTTCGTCCACACAACTGCCGCTCACTGGATATTTTCTGTTTCGGACCGTTCTCTGTAAACCCTAGAGATGGTGATGCATGAAAATCCCAGTAGATCAGCAGTTTCTGATCAGGTGTTTTTTTTTGTTTCAGGCTTGCTGAAGGCTCTACTATTTCAGCTCACTGTATAAACTGTGCTTTTTGAGCACTCAGTATGTTCTAAATGTATCCACAGTGAAAGGGTTAACTCTGCTCTAACTCTGCTCTAAGCAGACTTTGCAGCAAGCATAGCTACTGTCCTTGGCAGTTTGCACAAACAACTTGCTCCTCTTATCGGAAAACATTCCGTCCAGAACCATTTGTTCTCTTTTGTAGGTAAGATTATCGTACACAGAGCAGAAGCCCCCCTCCCTTGGGCAGTTCCGGTGGTCCGTGAGTGTCAGCTTAGCATTTCATGACTGTTAGACAACTTATTTGGGTCCACCCTGTTTGCTTGTACGCAACAGGGCAGGACGTGTTTGTATAAAATAAGGAGTGCCCTTCTTTCTTTGTGCAGAAGACTTAATAAACTCTTTGATTGATTACGAGAGTGGTTCTGTCTTCCTGCACCGAGCGAGCTCGCTGAGACTGAGACTTTCCACAGGACAGGTGATCCACTCTCTGGTTCCTCTTCATAAACGGACCAAAAACGGCCGGTCCTTTCACACAGTAAATTGAACATTACTTTACACTCATTGTGAGCTCAGATTATGGTGACACACAGGCACATTTTGTGCTTGTACAGATCTTAATAAAGGCCAACATAGCAAAGTTCAATTCAATCCAGCCAGTCAGTATCTTGTTACATCTTTGTAATAATTAAATCAGTTGCATAACTTTTGCCAAAAGTGCGTTCACTGATCATCTTCTCTTTTTTCGGCAGCATATCCTGTACAGAGTGTCCTCAGTGAGTGTAGAAGAAGCCTAGAGGAGACATATGAATGCATCTTTGAAGGAATGGCAAGAGAGAGAAAAACTGCTCTGGAAAACATGAGGTTTATATTATTGAGGGTGAGACTAAAGTGATACATGGTAAACATGAGATTTGGCATGCAGAACAATAATTCAGGGCTCAATTCTCACACAACAGTGCCATTACCTTAAATAACATCTTCACCGCCTTGCTTACATGTGAATCTAAAGAAGAAAGGGAAGGGAGAAAAATCAGGACTGTGCTGACTATAGGCATCGCTGGGACTGGAAAAACTGTCACCATTCAAAAGTTCATGCTTGACTGGGCCAAAGGAATTGCAAATATCTGGACATAGACTGTATTTTTTTGTTTCCATTCCAGAAGCCAAACTTAATTAAATATGACATATACAGTCTGAATAAACTGATTTATTTTTATCCTGAACTTGAGAAAGTTACAGAATCATTTATCAAGAGGCTCCGACTTGTGTTTATTCTTGATGGTCTGGACGAAAGCCAACTTGCACTGAATTTTGCCTGCAAAAACGTGTCTGGTACAACACGAGAAACAAGAATCAATGAGCTACTGGTCAACCTGATCAAAAGAAAATTGCTACCGAATGCTAATGTAACTCTTACGTTGTGGCTTACCTGAACAAAGAGTAAAGATAACCAATGGACCAGTTAGGTTCGCCCATGAAACGAGAGACTTGAAAGAGTCGAGACCAGATATGAGGCAAGTGATGAACTCTATTGAAATTTATGTAAAACACAGATCTCTCAACTTTGACAGAATACAATAACTAAAAGTACAAGCACAAAAATAAAAAGAGTTCCCTTCCAGGTATCAAGGTACTGAGAATCAGAGCTAAGTATTTCTTTTTCTTTCTGTGAGTGTTTGTGTTGTTCAATATTATTAATCAATTCTATTAACCAGTAATATTTATTTCAGGTTGAGCTACTCACAGCCCTCAGGCGATTATTTATTATTATAACCTATTAACAGCTAATTTTGCTCTCCTTCTTTTCCTTCTAGGCTCTCATAGATTCTGGTTCCTCCAGTTAAGGTAAGTACTATTACTGGGTTATGGTTTAGTTTTGAGGTTTAGAGTTTAGTCCCTATTTAGAAAATAGTTATTAATATTCATTTCTTCTGTTAAAGTTTCTCTTTAGATTTAAAATCACCTTCTCAGTTATTTAACCCAAAATAACCTAAAAAAAAAAACTATAAAAATTCTACCACCAAGAACAAAACCAACAATTATCACTAACAGCAATAATCAAGATAACCAGCAGAAAATCAACAAAAAAACAAAGACACGTATCAAATTACAGAGAGTCAATAATCAACAGCTTCAAAATGAAACTGAATTCTCCTCCTCAACGCCTCTTTGGTCAAGATCGATTCACTTCAATATCAAGAGACAGCGGGCCGGCAGACGGAGGAAGAGCCCAGCGCGGAGTCCAGCAGGAGACCGAATACCGCAGCTCCAGGTTCGGGTGGCGGGCTCTCTGATCCGGGCTCGGCGCGCCATCTAACGCACTGACCACGCGCAGCCGAGCGACGGAAAAAAACGTTTCCTGGAAGGATTCAACCACACCAAAAAAACCCGATCTGTTTATAAAAACAGTGCTTTGTTATCTCTACAAAGTCGTGTTTCAATGAATAAATTCACATTATATTTTCATTTCTTTATACAAATGCGTGCAGATATTAGCTTAGCTTAAACCCTGCATTGTACTGCGCTCGATAGCATTACATTAGCTTTAGCGTTAGCACGGCCCGTGGTCGGGTGTAGTTGGGCTGCGACCACTATTTTGGCTATTTTCACCCAAAACAGGTATAAGCGTATTCCTCACTCACCAAATCCAACCCCATATATTTATATTTCGTCGTTGCAGGTGTAATTCACCACGAAGTGCTCCTTCGACGGCAACATTACTGGCAATGTCTAAACGGGGGCCGCTCAGATTCAACCACTTACGGTAAGTGACCGAACTGTAAACTTTACTGTATGGACTTTTACCAAGCCTTAAGCTTCATGCATCAACGGCAGTCGACCTGTAAAAGCATATTCTCAAGTTAAAAATGCTTCATCCCAGGGTTTCTCTCAGTTTCCCTTAACAATATAAATCGGAAAATCTCTCTCTGCTTCTCTGTCTGTCTGTCTCCTCCCACAGAACCGAACTCCGGGAAAAGCGGAGTTAACACCCACTTAACGCTGATTGGCTACATTAATAATCACCCGTTGTTCTGAGTAAATTGAATTATTTACTTTATTTTTTCCGAAATAATTACAAATAATTAACTTTCCACTTTAGTGACTGTTTCGTTGAGTTTATTTCTGTTTCATGTCACTTCAGAAATAAATTCAAATTGTTTTATTCTTCATTATTCCACTCGTCTCAGTGTCATTCTGTTAACCATATAAGACCTGGGTTACACCAATGTCTGGATAACCTCACGACCTGCAGCAGCCAGAATCAGTGACCAGGAAAAGGCAAACAATATTTTTTCCCATATCAAACAGTCAAAGACTGTGTACAGCATGTGATACAAACCAGTATTCTGTCAGATCTCAGCCACAGTTCTTCAGCAAATGTTTCACCAAAGCAAAAACGAAATGCTCTGACTGAAATGTATGTATTCCTACTGCTCAGACAGACACAAAAGAGCAAGAGGTATGAGAACAGCGCTGAGAGAGGTTCCACAAAATTGCTTGAAACCAATAGAACTTTCATTCTCAAGCTGGCTCAACTGTCTTTCACACAGCTGATGAGGGGAAATGCGATGTTCTATGAAGAGGATCTATGAGAATGCAGCATTCATGTAACTGAGGCCTCAGTTTCCTCTGGGGTTTGCACTGAGATATTTAAGGTTGAATCTGGATTGTATCAGAGGAAGGTTTACTGCTTTGTGCATTTGAGCTTTCAAGAGTTCCTGGCTGCTTTGTATGTGTTTTACTGCTATGTGAGAAAGAAGACTTGAGGACTGAAGTTTTTCTTACATGATAGTAATGGACATTGGGACAGTGAGTTCTCTGGAGGTCTTTCCGGTCTATTAATACTCTGGAGCAGTTGCTGGTGGGAGTAGTGGATAAAGCTTTAAGGAGTGAAAATGGGCACCTGGATCTTTTCCTCTGTTTCCCTTTGGGCATCTTGCAGGAGTCCAATCAGAGACCCCTACAAGACCTTCTGATCCATAAAGAAAGCAGCTCAGAGAGCATTGAGAAAACCATACAATACATCAAGAAATGGTTCAAAGGGTATAAATATGAAGAATATGCTGAAGAATACCGTAGACATTGTCTCTCAACTATGGACCAATCTATCAATCTTTTCCTCTGTCTTTCTGAACTGAATGACCAGTCTCTTGCTAGGGACATTCATGAATATCGAAAATCTGGGCCACACTCAGAAGAGAAGCTCTCTGCAGCACAATATTCAGCAATAGCCTACATGCTGCAGTTGTCTGATGAGTTGTATCTGGGTGAGTCTGACCTGAAGAAATACAACACATCAATAGAGGGTTATAGGAGGCTCAACCCAGCCTTGAGCAACTGCAGGAAGGCTATGTGAGCGTTATATCTGAATTCATTTAACAACTGTTATTATTTGAATGTTAATGACTGATTAGGACATTTCATTGATATTCATGACGTGACAATAGTACAGCCCTGACATGCAGGACATGAAGTAATATATAGCACACTATAGTAGACATTTCTATTGTTTTATTGTTTTCTTGATCTAAATACTGGGGAGTAGGCTCCAAGACCTTAGAATACTGGACAACAAGAAGGAGGAAATCCTCGCAATCATGTTGGAGTTAGTCCATGCTTAAGATCTGTGTTCTGATGTTCTTTACTGTTGCAGACTAGCTGGCTGCGATCTCACCATAAACCTTTGTGAATTGCTGACATCGGCTCTACAATTATCAAACTCTTGCCTGAAAGAGCTGGACCTTAGTAACAATGACCAGCATGGTTCAGGAGTTGGGCTTCTAATTGCTGGACTAAAGCGCTCACATTGCAACCTGGAGGTGCTCAGGTGAGCTTTTGTAAGTTTAATCTTGATATGGGCTCATGCAGTTTTGCATTGTGCTATAGTCTCATTTAGACATGCATTGTGACTTCCCATAAGACTTTACTGTCTAGTCAAGTGATTTATCCTCTGGAAACAGTCAGTACAATATAAGTGAAGTATTTTGAGACCTTGCAGATTTAAGTATGTACAACTTACAGAATAGTTTTGTGATGTTAGATGTTCTGCACACCACTCCCAGAGTGGACTAGAGCAGTAACAATCCTTTGTGGGCAAATGAGTCAAACACTTGTTTCCTATGCGCAGGGTGATAGTTTTGTCCAGCTTAAGATTGCAGTAAGAATTTGTAAGGCATATGGTGTGGTCAAAAAAACAACAACAACAAAATAAAAATACCACCACATCTGACCCAACACCTCTGACTTTTGAATTAATTCAATTTTAGGCTTTATAGTATTGCAATGTAATTATTTTAGATCTGAACTTTTTTTATCTGTTAGGCAAAACATAATTTCTTAAACTCTAGATATTTATATACATAAACAAGTAAACTTTATATAGACATGCAAATCATTTTAAATATTTTTTATTTGCATAATCTACCATGAAAATGAGTTTAATGTTAATTTTAATTTGATGTTCTCCTGTATATAGCTATTTCTCAGTTGCTTGCTTATTTTCTGTACTATATTTACCTCTTACTATATTTTCTACATACTTTGCAGGTTCCCTAATAGAACCTGCACCTCAGTAACAATGACCTGGAGGATTCAGGGGTGGACCTGCTCACATACACACTAAGGAGTTCACAGTGTAAACTGAAGATACTCAGGTTCATGCCGAAATGAAAAATTCCATGTATTTAAGACAAAGAGGAAGAGCAGCTTACACATTTACACATTACAGGGTCATAATGAGTTGAGATATGTACAGAATAGCCCTTTGAGTAAATTGTATTATCTGTCATATATACTATCCCTTTGTAGATTAGTGTTCTGCAATCTTGGGGAACAATTTTGTGAAAATCTGGGATCAGTTTTACAACAAGAAAACTCCTCCCTGAAAGACCTGGATCTCGGTAATAATGACCTTCAGGATTCAAAAGTGAAGCTGGTGGCTGCTGGACTGAAGAGTTCACATTGCAAACTGGAAATACTCAAGTAAGCATCTGGGAATTAATTCTGGAATAGGAATTCAAAATGGTGACCAGCACATCTCAAACAGGATGAGTTTTATAGTGAATTATACCCACAGTGATAAATTGGCCGAAAGTTTCTGAAAGGGTGAAGATCTCTACTGCCATGCAGACATTTGAATAACATTTTAATAAAAGTACTTAAGTAGAAAGGCAAGGATTCACCACTGCATATTAAAATACCACATAACATGACAAATAATTCCCTAGTCTGGTTTGCACTATATAAATGTATGCACTCTCACTTTCTGCTACTTTTCCCTTGCTTTCTGAGGGATATCTGGTCGTTGTAAGGGGGAGCGAGGAGGCGGACGTACATGCTGAGATAAGCGAGATTTATTAGGTGCAAATCCAGGGTCGTGGTCAAAACATTCCAGGTTCATGTAGCCGATACGGACAGATCAAGGGACAGACATGACAAAAACCAGAAAGAACACATCAAACAAAGACGAATACATTCATACAAAGATACAAAGACTGGCAAACACAAGGGGCAAACACAGGGCTTAAATACACGGAACAACGAGGGACAGGTGAAAACAATCAGGGGCGGAGTTACAAAACCAAAACACAAACACATGGACAGAAAACGCGTATCTGAAGTACATATAACTACATATCGCTGTCCAACAACTTTTTTGTCTTATATATATATATAAAAAAGTAAATAAAGAGACATATTTAAATGTTTTCTGTTTACATCAGTCACATGTCGGCTCTACTGTAGTGAACACGCTGAAGGCAAGGCGCCCTCTGGAGGAGCACTAAGGAACAGCTGAGACAAGCTACATTCAACGGCTAAAAACGACGAGTTAAAATAGTTTCTAATCACTCGCTCAGAACGTTTCTTTAATTGTAGAAAGTAGAAGGACGTACTTCACAAAATAAATAAGTAGATCGTACCCATATATTGTATAATATATTATATTAAATTTCCCCTTTTCTAAAGCAAATGGGTTTCGGGCAGCAGGAGGCGGGCTTTACTGCTGGAGCGTGATGATTGATGGGCGAGCGGAGCAGCTCGTTGGCTGTTCGCGCTCACTGACGTCACAGATATACATAAGGCGCAGATTTAAACTCCTATAGCTCGAGTTTAAAAGCTCTTAAAATATAACAGCAGAGTTAAAATGTTTAATGCTGTTCATTGTTCAGGAAATGTTTGTACTATTTTACATTTAAAATGTTTAAGCGTTTATAAACTATGATTTTGTTCAGATGCTCCATATCAACCCATTCATTTTGGACTCACTAGGGAGCGCCCTCTAGCGGTTGAGAAACCCGGAAAACGCTGCAGAGTGGGAATCCTCCTCTCTGTAAGTTCTTTGCTAGCGCTACATAAAAACTCATCAGTCAGAACTTTGAAACCACCTCCTTGTTTTTTTATCAGCTCCATTTACCATGAAAGCGCACATGTAGTTCTACAGTTAGACTGCAGTGTTACACTGCCGCCCAGCAGCTTTGGCTGTCTTATGTAAAATAAATATATGTTGAAATGTTCTCTTTTCACATCAAGCACATATCGGGTCTACTACAGCGAGCTCGCTGAAGGCAAGGCGCCCTCTGGCGGAGGACGAAAGAACAGCCGATACATTATACTTTCAGTACAGTTACTACCTGCCATTAAAACCACCTCCTTGTTTCTGCGCTCATTGTCCATTTTATCAGCTCCACTTACTGTATAGGAGCACTTTGTAGTTCTACAGTTACAGACTGTAGTCCATCAGTTTCTCTGATACTTTGTTAGCCCTCTTTTGCTCTGGTATTCAGTGGTCAGGACCCCCAGAGGACCACCAAAGAGCAGGTACTATTTGGGTGGTGGGTCATTCTCAGCACTTCAGTGACACTGACGTGGTGGTGGTGTGTTATTGTGTGTTGTACTGATATGAGTGGACCTGTGATTTGGATGGGTGAGTGAATACTTTTGGAACTATAGTGTTTCAGGATTACAACACGGTTTAAATAAAACAGAGTTCAGAGCTAATCCACTTCATTATTAACATGGATTTGTAAATCTTTGATTGCAGCCTTTATGTGTGATTAAAACATGAACAAGCCATTAAATCTAGAAGGTTTAGTGTATAGGTTAAACAGACTCCTCAGGTTTGGATAAACAGCGCCCCCTGCTGACACAGAGCCTCCAGGTCTCCAGGACTGAAGCTTTCTGAATTCGCTGATTGAGCTGTTTCTGATGTAGCCCTGCGCTAATTTTCCCTCAGAATACAAAAAGTAACTCATAGACAATGAAGGTCTCTCTCTCTCTCTCTCTCTGTCTCTCTCTCTCTGTCTCTCTCTCTCTCTCTCTCTCTGTCTCTCTCTCTCTGTCTCTGTCTCTCTCTCTCTCTCTGTCTCTCTCTCTCTCTCACTCGCTCTCTCTCACTCACGGTCTCTCTCTCACTCACTCACTCAGTATATATATATATTGTCATGGATACATGACGTCATAATTAGGGGTGTGACGTCACAAAGGCATCATAACTTCATTCATCGGTGTTCTGAACAGACGCGCTTCCAAACCGGAGCAGATACTTTGGAGAGGACTTTGACCTGAAAACGGTAAGTCTATCAGTGAGTATCTTCTATCAGGACAATGTCTTAAAGTAACACAATGATAATAACAATAACAACAGCAACAATAATAATAATAATGATGATGATGATAGTAATAATAATAATAATAACAATAATAAATAATAATAAAGGTGTGGATGGTGAGCACCCCCTCGGCTAATGTAATGTGATGGGCATGAAGGGGAGGGGTTGTGGGACAGCGATGTGAGCTGATGAGGATCAGGTGTGTAAGTAGAAAGGAGCGGGGGGTTTGAAAAGGGGGGGAGAGCATGATGGCGTTGGCTGGAGCTGGGTGGGGGGCTTTGTTGTGGTGGCGTTTCGTCAGAGTTTGAGGACTCGTGGTAGAATGGGGCAGCTGGAACGCGGTTGAAAGACTTTTGTGAACTTTGTGTGATGAACTAAGCGATTATTTTGGGTGACTATTTAACTAATAAAAAAACCGAGCGAGACGCTGCCCGGAGGAGGGCAAATATTGTCTGGACGACGACGGACTTCGGCATTCCACGGGGGGGTCTCGACGGCCACCCGGCGAGGGAAGTCTGGAATATTTTTATTAAATTTTGTAGGTGTGAATGTGTGTGTGTGTGTGTGTGTGTGTGTAGTGTATTGTCATTTAACTGCTCAGGGCTATCCCGTCAATCACAGTACAGGGTGTATCGAAGTGTTTTATCACAAGCGTGTGTGCGTGCAGTGTTAGTTTGCCGTGAGATATTTACATTTTGAAAAGAGTGGCACGTGTTGCAGTGAAATCTACATCCTGGACTGTTGAGGGACTAAATGTTAGCCCTTGTATGTTTTAACACATTTGATTGTTAATAAAGACTGTTATATGGAGACAATTTATACTTGCTGTGTGTGCAGGTGTGTTATCGGGCTCACCCGGACCAGACCGGGTATTTAAAGGTGGTGGCAGCGTATAATATTGGTCCAGTGGCTGAAAGCCCTCTAGTGGTTCCCAAAGGGAATTATAGGTATTCCTTTAGGGACACCACATAATAAAAGTGGGGGGTCATTACAGTAATATTAATGTACTGTATAGAAAAAGAACGCGGCTAACAACGATAGAAAGAATGTAGCTTCAGCTAGCTAGTTGCTAATTCATATTAGTTATAATTTGGGGAGCGGGAAAAATAGATTCTTAGATGCATCGCGATGCGGACGTAAACATTTTCTACATTTTAATTCATAACGTAATGTTGACTGAACGCAAAGGGTGGAACTTGGAAGTGGGTCCGCGCAGCGCCCGGACAGTCTGTGGCGGCACATAACAAAAACAGAAGTGGATGAGTGAGAAATCCGACCGGCTCCTCTGCATTAAAGCCAGGTTCGCTCAGGAGTCGCAGCACAAATGTTCAGAAGAGCCGTTTTGTCCTTTCAGCAAAAGGCAGACCACCCTGGGAGCCACAGCGCTGAATGCCCAGGATGTCTCAGTGTGTGCTGATGTCCCAGTATAGGCTAAAAATATGAACGAAAACGCGACTCACTCTGCTCTGCTTTAAGCTGTAGTTATAGCCACTTTCCTCCCCTTTCCATCGGGAAACTTTCCCTCACAAGTAGAGCAGCTTATTGTAAAATGTCCCTCATCGTTTTACGAGTTTAACGAGTCTGAAGTCGCTTCTCATTCTCCAGCTTCTTGTTCAAATGTTTCCGTTCCACCTTAAATTCAGACTGAGACGTTGAAAGTAAATGCGGCACCGTTTAAGGTGGAACGGGAAAATTCGATAGAGCAGCGACTTCATCTTCACAGCTGTAGTGTTTAACAGTATAGACAGACAGACATATAGACAGACAGATACATAGAAAAACATAGAGAGACAGATAGATAAGCACAGATACATAGATAGACCAATTGATAAGTAGATGCACAAATAGATAATAACAAATATGCACAGATATATAGACAAACATATAGACAGACAGACAGAGAGATACATAGATAAGCTAACTCTCCACTCTTTCTGCTGTTTCTCTCGTTCAGTCTGAGTGTAAAAGCCCATAATTTACAGTGTTCTTCACAGACTGTGTGTTGTTTGTCTAAAGGCCCTGAGAGGGAGCGCCAGGGATGGAGGAGATAATCAGAGAGCAGGAGATGGAGATCCTGAGATGCAGAGAGAGAATAAACCAGCTGAAAAGAGAGGTGCAGAGGATGAAGGAGAAAATAGCTGAGGAGGAAAGGAATCATCCGGACCCTCAGAGAGAAAGTCTGCTCCTCCTGAAAGAGAGAGAGATTTAGGCAAAGAGAGTGAATGAAAAACAAATGGACTTTGAAAAGCTGGAGAAGGAGAGAGCAGAAAAAGAAAGAATGGAGGAGGAGCGATCCATGAAAATCCAGATAGAGGAGCAGCTAAAGACAGAACGAGAGAAACAGCAGAAAGAGAGCAGCGAGAGAGAGCTGGAGATCAAGAGGATAAAGGAGGCGAGGCGCAGAGGTTTGGAAGGAAAATGGAGGAACCTGAAGGAGTCCTCAAACAACAAGGAGGAGCAGGCCAAGCTTGAAGAACAAGAGGAGCCTCAGAGATCTAGCTGTCTTGTTTCTCCAAACGGAGGACCGCTGGTCATCTCCGTAAAACCCTGCAACCCAGTCCTGGATGAGCCATGTGAACCCTCCCCAACTGACCCCCTCACTGACCCCCACACAGACGACACTGTGGGTGAAGATAGAAGCTCTGTGGTGGAGGAAGCCGTCTTCAAGCCTGAGGGTTTCACTGAGCCACAATCAGAAGAGGCTCTCAGGGAAGTAAATGAACAGGCTTCACCCACCCAGAATGACCACCCGAAAGATGGACCCACATCCTCTGAGACAGTGGACGAGGCTGACCAAGCTGAAATTGGGAAACAGGCCGAGAACAAGAAACGGAGGATGAGCATCTTTGGCTGGATCAACCAGAAGGTCAAAGAGAAACATGAGAAGTCCATCGAGAAGAGCTTCATGAGGGAGAGGAACTACGGATACCGGCTGCTCAGTAAGTTTCAGCAAGTTGTTCTCACCATAGAACCTCTTATGATTGGATGTAGCCATCCTAGAGAGTAGATTTCAACCAAATATCAGTGCTCATATTTAATATCAGTACAAGCCTTCTAAAGTTATTCCTGTCTTTTAGCTGCAACTTTGATTTGGATTTATTATTTGTGTGCATTTAAATAATAACAGTTACACAGGTAGTTTTGTAATTAATTGCAATTAGATTACATTTACACATCTATGACATTGAGTCTGCATTTCTGACATTTATCCGTTTGTTTTGGTGTCACAAAATGTCAGAAAACAGGAAAATGTGTGAAGAAATGTTTAATCTTTCAACAAAATAAGAATGAACATGCGACAGTAACGTTTCCTCAGCGTGAGTCAGATTAACGTATGAAAAAGTGGCCGCGTTTCAGTACTTTTTTAACATGCTCTCATCCGAAAAAGCATTCACTCTCAGCTGGGTTAGCTTCAGTGAGCTTATCGGCTAGCCATGCTAAATATATAGTTTATATAAGTTTATATACACATAATGTATATAAAATTTTCCTAAATTTCCTCACTGAATTTTTAAAGGAAATAATTCTTTGTTCTTCATGTTGCCTCAATCATTTCTTCAATACAAGTATAACCAATGTACTTCTGGTGTATTTACAAATATACACAATATGATGTTAAATGATCAGTAAAAAAGAATCTAAATTAGTTTTAATGTACATTCTGCTTCCAAATAGATTCCCTTATTAAAACGTACTCTGATTGAATGGATGAGGGCTGGTTAAAACTGGTATTGAAAAACGTGGCAAGTCTTTAAAAGAGAGAGTACAGGTTCTGTATTAATATCAGCTCTTTCTCTCCAAACAGAAACTTCTCACGGAATAATGACATTGGCCCAGTACGAGCAGGCCAAAAGAGAGAGCCTGCAAAAGAACGAGAACAGAAGGCTGGCACTGGAGACCAGAATGAGAGACTGGTCAAACAACAGGGTTGAGACCACACCTATAAAAGAGGAGAAGAAACAGGAATTGGAGGCCAAACGACAAGAGGAAAAGAAGAAAGAGGCTGAAAAGAAAGCAGAGAAGAAAGAGGCCGAAAAGAAAGCAGAGAAGAAAGAGGCCAAAAAGAAAGCAGAAAAGAAAGAGGCCAAAAAGAAAGCAGAAAAGAAAGAGGCCAAAAAGAAAGCAGAAAAGAAAGAAGCTGAAAAGAAAGCAGAGGAGAAAGAGGTTGAAAAGAAAGCAGAGGAAAAAAAGGAAAAGAAGAAATGGACGAAACCCATGACGTCACTATTCATGTCAAGAGGACACCGTGTGACGCACTTTGCCCAGTAGACGTTGAGATGACGTTTCTACACTGTCTGTTTCTACATTTCTGACACTGTCAATTCCTCTAGCAGTACCTCTGCTAATTTTTCATTTCCAGTAGTAAAACTACTGTCCTGTGCAGCTCCTGCAGTAGTAAAACTACTGTCCTGTGCAGCTCCTGCAGTAGTAAAACCACTGTCCTGTGCAGCTCCTCTAGTAGTAAAACCACTGTCCTGTGCAGCTCCTCCAGTAGTAAAACTACTGTCCTGTGCAGCTCCTCCAGCAGTAAAACCACTGTCCTGTGCAGCTCCTGCAGTAGTAAAACTACTGTCCTGTGCAGCTCCTGCAGCAGTAAAACCACTGTCCTGTGCAGCTCCTGCAGTAGTAAAACCACTGTCCTGTGCAGCTCCTCCAGCAGTAAAACTACTGTCCTGTGCAGCTCCTGCAGTAGTAAAACCACTGTCCTGTGCAGCTCCTGCAGTAGTAAAACCACTGTCCTGTGCAGCTCCTGCAGTAGTAAAACCACTGTCCTGTGCAGCTCCTCTAGTAGTAAAACCACTGTCCTGTGCAGCTCCTCCAGCAGTAAAACCACTGTCCTGTGCAGCTCCTGCAGTAGTAAAACCACTGTCCTGTGCAGCTCCTGCAGTAGTAAAACCACTGTCCTGTGCAGCTCCTGCAGTAGTAAAACCACTGTCCTGTGCAGCTCCTCCAGCAGTAAAACCACTGACCTCTACACTTCCTCCAGTGGTTACACCATCAACCTCCACAGCTACTCCACCAGTAACACCTCTGACCTCTACGCCTACTCAAGCTGTAACATCACTGACCTCTCGACCTCTTCTAGCAGTGATTCCGCTGATATCTACATCTCTTCATGGAATAACACACCTAAGAGGTATGCAGATATTAACTACACACACCAGTCCATTTTAAATTACATTAAGTTTGCCCACTCCTCTCAGGCATTCTCTTATTATACATACAGTAAACGATACCCTGCAACAGACCCAATTAAATGTACACATTCTCCCATCTCTTTTATAAACTAAGTAATTATTATCAATTTAACAATTCATGCTGGTTCTGAACATATCGCATTTGATGTGATTCCCATTATGCACTTCACTTATTTCTTATCTCACAGACATCTTTCAGATACCAGTCTCAACTGAGAGTCTTCATGACTGTTTATGTTTATTTATTAATTTATGTTTATTTATTTCAGGAAAAGGAGTGGCAGTCACACAGTCTGGAGTCTCGCAAAAGATCCTGAACAGTTCTGACAGAAGACGTCCAGGAAAAACAGCACACCGTATGTCAGAACACGAAGAAAATCAATAAAGTCTTTCTTCTAATAAACAAAACTCTGAAGGAAATTAATCAACATTGAAAAATCTACCAAAAGTAAAATACTGTGGTTTAAAAGTTTGTCTGCATTTTTTTACTGAATATGATGTAATATAATAACCTTAAATAAATTCAACCATTTAAGGAATAGTTCAGTCAACAGTAATGATGCTTCCTTAAGATATTTCACTGAGCTATGCCTGGGAATGAATGCGTTTTATGAAACTTTGAGTTAAGAGTCAGTCTCTAAAGTGTAATAATATTTCTCTTTCTCTCTTCAATATTTCACTTTTCTCAGCTCTAATAACTGTTAAAGGATTTTTTTTGCTAGTTAGAATAATATGAACAGCCATCAGTGAGGATTTTGACATTGTAATGTACGAGTAAATCAGATAGAGAATTAACATCCTTTAAAAGTATTACCTGATGAAGACACTGGAGAGGCTGGTGTTTACCTGATGAAGACACCGGAGAGACTGGACAACTCCACCTTATGGTGAACTCATCTATGGACCCGCTTCAGTTTGCCTACTAGCCTGGCATCGGGGTGGATGATGCCATCATCTACCTGCTACATGGAGCTCTTTCTCATCTGGAGAAGCTTGGGTGCACAGTGAGAATCATGTTTTTTGATTTCTCCAGTGCTTTCAACACCATAAAGCCTGGGTTCCTGGAAGACAAGCTGGAACAGGCAAGGATGGACCATCACCTAACGCACTGGATCCTGGACTACCTCCCCAACCATCCACAGAATGTGAGGACAAGGGACTGTGTGTCCGACATGGTCTGCTGGGGCGGCAGCATCTCCACTTCAGACAGGAAGAAATTGGACAAACTGATCAGGAGGGCCGGCTCGGTCCTGGGAACTCCTCTAGACCCAGTGGAGGCGGTGGGAGAAAGGAGGATGCTAAACAAGCTAGCATCCATGCTGGAGAACGACTCCCACCCCATGCTTGAGACTCTGGCAGCACTGGGCAGTTCCTTCAGTGACCGGCTCCTTCACCCCAAGTATGTGAAGGAGCGCTATCGCAGGTCCTTCCTTCCTGCTGCTGTGAGACTGTTCAACCGGCACTGCTCCCAGTAGACCACACACACACATACAGTACAGTATACACACACACAATTTACACACATACAATATACACACATTCATAAAGCAAATATTCATGAACATATTTATGTTCATAAGTGCAATACAAATCTTATGCAACTCTTTTATTCTGATTCTTATTTTGTTGTAAATAGTCTAGAGATTTAACTTAAATTTTTATTATTTATAATGTTTATACTGTTTCCTGTTTCTATTACTGAGTGCCTTACTTCTATTACTCTGCTGCTGCTGTAATACTGTGAATTCCCCTGCTGTGGGACTAATAAAGGATTATCTTATCTCATTCAGTTTTGTAGTTCCGAGAACAAGGAATTACAGGCTGCTAGCTGACAACAAAATGCATTTTGAGGTTATGGTATCTGCCAATGAGGGCTTTACTAAGTACTGACTTGGAAGGATGTCCACACTTTGGCACATCACAAATAATTTATTTTTTTATCTATTTCATTGAGTTCATCAAATATAAAGCAACTGTGCATTAATGTTAGCAGAAAAAGTTATTTTTAAAGTACATTTTGTGCATTTTCACTTCAAAAATAAAAAAAAAATAAAATGTGTCATTTGGCCCAGTTCATTTCATAGGCTACAACTGTAATCCTGCATTAAAGGGGATATTCTGCACCTCAGGGGTTTGAAAAGCTGAATTTTAAATGTGCTGGAGCACAGAGCAAATATGTGACTGTCTAATTACTTACAGTTTGAACTGTGAAGCCTACATTTTTCTTTTTGCCACTAGCAAATAGTTTGTCCGTAATCATGACTGCAGAGCAAATGTGGGTAGGGATGTGCTGTCTGACCCTTTTTATGCTGTGAGAGCAGTTTGTTACTTCCTGGCAGTCTTTGAGCACAGGCCACTACAGTCTCTCTGTACTTTTATTAATGACATTTATTTCACAACAGCAGTGGGCAGCTCTGAGTTTCAAATCAATGTTATCTAACACTCAAACATCTTTAAAATGCTGTAAATTTATGTTAGGTATTCAGAAACAGAAGCCATCTGTGAGGAGCACTTGATGAAAAATCACCAATGGATTGGTGTCACCCTGCTATCTAGATACTTGTGTTTATATTCACAGATTGCTCCATGCCAGAGAAGAGCTTGTGAAAGTAACTTGATGTTGGAATTATGGAGTTATATCAAACTAGAGTTTGATACAACATAACTTGACAGGTAAGCATGAATAACAGAACATACTGCTGTACATCAGTGGTGTGTGATCCTTTAAATCCCAAAACATAGAAATCTGTTCAGTAGTATTTGTAGCAAAGCAAAATGTGGTGGACGTCCATTGAGAGAAGAGGTGAGTAGAAGCTAGATACATTAAAAGAATCATTAATAGACAAGAAATGAGAACAAAACAAACTTAAATGTCTATGCAAATAAATGTTAAATGTGCTAAGACGTTCCACAGCAGTTTTTCAGTACTTAAAGGGGAATTACCCGTTTTTCAAAAAAATTGCATAATTAAATGGTTAACAAAATTATTAAGAGCAGTTTGATGTGAAACACTCCGTTCTAGAGAAACTTACAAAGTCAGAATTGATCACAGTGGTGGTGATAGGAACCAGACATCTAAAGAATGTATTTTCCTCAAAAGCATTAAAATCATAAATTATTGCATATAAATGGCCATAAAAATCCAATCATGAAGAAGAGATACATGCAGGATGTTCTAAGGCAATTATTTATTTACTTATTTATTTATTGACCTGTCCAGGGTGTATCCTGCCTTCCGTCCAATGACTGCTGGGATAGGCTCCAGCACCACCCGTGACCCTGAGGGAGAAGCAGCTTAGAAAATGTGTGTGTGTGTGTGTGCGTGTTCATTTATTTATTTTTCAGAATTACCAGCATTTCAACTTCAAGAACACGCATGTGTTTAAAGGTCATTTTGGATATAAAATTATATATATATATATATATATATATATATATATATATGCGTTGTAAACATTGCAACTCCTGGTTGCTATCACCACCACGGTAAAAAATCGGATGCAGTAAGTTTCCCACAATGCATCATTTCACACATCAAACCACTCTGAATGACTTTGTTTACATCTCAACGACTTAATTATGAGATTGATTGAAAAATCACTGGAATTTCTCTTCTAGAAGTTATCATGATACTTTTACCTGTGTATGGGTTTAGAATACGTTACCAAACTCCTTTATCGTTCTCTTTATGTATTTTTTGCGAGTTAAAGGAGCACCCCTATCAAAATGAAACATTTAGTGATATCTACATCTGTTGTAAACATGGTTCTTTGCCATGTTTATGCTATATGTATATATAGTATCTCACATTTCTGCAAATATTTTATCATTCCTGAGTAGATAAACATAAATGACATAAATTTCAGAAATTATTTATTTTTTAATCTGGAGTACAGTTACACCCCTGTAGCAGGTTTTAGTGGGGAAAACTTCATATTTTAATGCCTGTATCTTTTTTAATTGAAGAGGTGTTTTTTTTTTTGTTTCAGGCTTGCTGAAGGCTCTACTATTTCAGCTCACTGTATAAACTGTGCTTTTTGAGCACTCAGTTAGTATGTTCTAAATGTATCCACAGTAAATTGAACATTACTTTACACTCATTGTGAGCTCAGATTATGGTCACACACAGGCACATTTTGTGCTTGTACAGATCTTAATAAAGGCCAACATAGCAAAGTTCAATTCAGTCCAGCCAGTCAGTATCTTGTTATATCTTTGTAATAATTAAATAATTTGCGTAACTTTTGCCAAAAGTGCGTTCACTGATCATCTTCTCTTTTTTCGGCAGCAGATCCTGTACAGAGTGTCCTCAGTGAGTGTAGACGAAGCCTAGAGGAGACATATGAATGCATCTTTGAAGGAATGGCAAGAGAGAGAAAAACTGCTCTGGAAAACATGAGGTTTCTATTATTGAGGGTGAGACTAAAGTGATACATGGTAAACATGAGATTTGGCATGCAGAACAATAATTCAGGGCTCAATTCTCACACAACAGTGCCATTACCTTAAATAACATCTTCACCGCCTTGCTTACATGTGAATCTAAAGAAGAAAGGGAAGGGAGAAAAATCAGGACTGTGCTGACTATAGGCATCGCTGGGATTGGAAAAACTGTCACCGTTCAAAAGTTCATGCTTGACTGGGCCAAAGGAATTGCACATATCTGGACAATAGACTGTATTTTTTTTTGTTTCCATTCCAGAAGCCAAACTTAATTAAATATGACATATACAGTCTGAATAAACTGATTTATTTTTATCCTGAACTTGAGAAAGTTACGGAAACATTTATCAAGAGGCTCAGACTTGTGTTTATTCTTGATGGTCTGGACGAAAGCCAACTTGCACTGAATTTTGCCTGCAAAAACGTGTCTGATACAACACGAGAAACAAGAATCAATGAGCTACTGGTCAACCTGACCAGTCTCATTTAGTCTCATTTAGACATGCATTGTGACTTTACACAAAGATGAGTTTACTGTCTAGTCAACTGATATATCCTTTGAAAACAGTCAGTACAATATAAGTTAAGTATTTTGAGACCTTGCAGATTTAAGTATGTACAACTTACAGAATAGTTTAGTAATGTTAGATGTTATGCACACCACTCCCAGAGTGGACTAGAGCAGTAACAATCCTTTGTGGGCAAAGGAGTCAAACACTTGTTTCATATGCACAGGGTGATTTTATCCATTTTGCTATCATTTTGCTGTTATTCATTCCAGTACTGTTAGCTACCTTGCTATCAAGCCCAACAAGAGCTTAAGATTGTAATATAAATTTGTAAGACATATGATGTAGTCAAAAAAACAACAATAAAATAAAAATACCACCATATCTGACCCAACACCTCTGACTTTTGAATTAATTCATAATATTGCAATGTAATTATTTTAAATGTAAACTATATGCATCTTTTAAGCAAAACAGATATTTATATACATAGACAAGTAAATTTTATAAAGACATGTAAATCATTTTACTTATTGTGAACCAGGGGTCCACAAATAGTCATTTTATCCAAAAAAACGCCATTCAACCTACATGTGTCTTCTGAGATGCAATATTGAATGGTACAGTAATGGTATATGTATGTAGATCTGCCCCAGTCTAGTGTAAGTGCTTTTATTCTGAAATGGGAGCATCTAGCAACAACAGCAGCTCAGCCATTAAGTGGTAGACCACGCAAACTCACAGAGTACTGCTGCAGAGCGTAGTATGTAAAAATGGTTTAATCTCTGTTGTATTATTTACTACAACAGTTGCACTTGAAGCAATATTAGCTAAATAAATGTGTGAAATAGCTTTATGAATAGGTTTACACAGCCGAGCAGCTGCACACAAGCTGAAGTTGTCTATGCACAGTGCCAAGCACTGATTGAAGTGCAGTAAAGCTCTGTGCATAACGTGAGCTCCAAGAAGACATGGTTTAATGAGTTTGGTGTGGAGGAGCTCCAGTGGCCTGCATAGAGCCCTGATCTCAACCCCACTGAACACCTTTGGTATGAACCGAAATGTTGAATGTGAACCAGGCCTTCTTGTCCAATATCAGTGCCTGACCTCTCAAATGCTATTTTGATGGAATGGTCACAAATTCCCACAAACACATTCCAAAACTTTGTGAAAAGCCTTCCCAGAATGGTGGAGGCTGATGCAGCCGAAAAGGGTAGGGCAACTCCATATTATTCCCAATGGTTCTGGAATGGAATATCTAACAAGCTCATATAGGTGTCATGGTCAGGTGTCCACATACTTTTGGTATAGTGAAGTTATGGGCACTTAAATCAATGTCAACTGTGAGTGGTATGAAAAAAAGAATTCATTGGCACCAATCACTTCCAGTCAAATAACACTTTTCAACCACTAGATGGGAGTAAAAGCAGCCTTACCCATTCTTTAATCTATTTACATATGTCCAACAGTTTCTAGACCTCAGCCCATCCAGCATTTCATCTGAAATCAAGGGTGTTAATAGGACGTTTGTCCCCCTTTTGCTGCAGTAACAGCCTCTACTTTTCTGGGAAGGCTTTACACTAGATGTTGGAACGTATCTGTGAGGATCTGATTGCATTCAGCCACAAGAGCACTAATGAGGACAAGTACTGATGTTGGATGATCAGTTCTGGATCACAAACGTGACTCCAACTCATCTCATCTATAGTTGTATAATTTATATTATGAAATAGTTTGAATGAAATTAAAATGTACATGGTGTGATGGTACAGGGTAATGACAAGTTGCTTTAGAGATGTGAATGGATTAGTTTGTATGAGCTATTTTTAACAAAAAAGGTACACATTCAAAGGGCAAGTGTTCCTTCCAATGGATGAAAAATATTGTCGTTTGACAGAAAAAGACCATAAGGAAAATTAATGAAGACAATGGACAGTCACACTTCACTTAAGCACCCTCTGCTGGCCACATTTATGTATATATTTAAAGGAGAATTACCCTTAGAACACACTGCTTTTATTTCTTCTTTACAAATGGATTTTTTATTGCAATAAGTTTAAGACTAAAATCTTCTCTCAAACATATTGTAAAACAATGTCTCAGACATCAGGCACCACATTCACAAGCCTTTCATGTAATCTGTGAGTGAGCGTTTAGAGACATCGAACTCTTCTGATGTCTGGTTCCCATCACCACCACTATGCACAGTTCTGACTGTCATTTTCTCTAGAACTGAGCATTTCACTCCAAATCACTCTGAATGACTGTTTACATCTTAACCTCATTTATATAAAAATGTTGAAAGTGGAATGCCTTTAACTATAAATTCAAAAGCTTGAAACGAACGTCTTAAAAACGTTTAGATTTATTTGCATCATATAATCTGTATTCAGTCATGTGTGTCTGTAATGATTGTGGTAAAAGATTTTTGCATTTGGAGCGGATTAAAGGGCCCATATCCTGCAGTTTCTGCCCCTAAGATCCACTTATGACATTTGTGTGGCTCTAGATACTAAGAACCGTCAGTCAAACTGGCAGCAATTAATAAAAAGTAACTCATTTTAACATGTAACTTTCTCTTGATCGGTTAGTATAAACCTTTGAAGTCATTCTATAGTCGGTGCCATGGCTATATTAGGAACCCCAGGTTTACTCACAACAAAACTAAATCTCCCTACCTTTTTCCAAGTAAACGACCACTCACCTGTCAGGCCGGACACTGACGGATGACTGACTGTCAAGCTCTCCTGGTACCTGCTTTAGACCAGCTGCCCATGTCCCAGCTACCGCCACCTACCTTGGACTAGCTGCCCATCCTACAATGAAGTTTTCATGGACTCCTAACTATTACTACTACTAATACTACTGCTATTAATATTAGTAGTATAATCGTTTGTAGGTAGTCTGACCAGAGGAGGATGGGTCCCCTCTTGTGATCCTTGGTTCCTCCCAAGGTTTCTTCCGCAGCTGTGAGGGAGGTTCTCCTTGCCACTGTTGCCCCGGCTTGCTCACCTGAGGGTTTTTACATTCATGTTAAAACTTTGTCTTTACTGGAATTCTGTGAAGCTGCTTTGTGACAACATCTGTTGTAAAAAGCGCCACAAATAAATTTGACTTGACTGACTGATTTTCTCTGAGAAAAATAAATAGCCCCTTTAAAAATCACGTCTGTGATGTCATCGTGCAGTAAACAAGCTTGATATGTTTTGTCCTGTGTACACGTTTCCCGCAAGTATCACTGGATTCTCTGAATTATGAGGTCGTTTAGTAGTCAAAATATAAATAATGCTACATACACAAGCGCACACTTCTGTTTCTCACACTTCTGAGAAATGAAATTCAAGGTCACAGTCGGCTAAACTTGAACGCTTTTATAGAACAACACCAGCTGCTCAAACCATAGCCTACTACTGCCAACGCAACTCAAATATCAAATTTGACCATGGTTCCTGGTCTATGTGGGGTATTCTGAGAGTTCCAGTCTTATGATGTCAGTTCAGTTCACAGCAATGTTAGCCTGCATGTAGCAGGATAAAGAGTTTGACTTCTAAATGACTTTGTAATTCAGAGGATCCAGCAATTCAAAATTCAAAAGTGCAGTCCAGGCAGCAGAGGATGGAGCTAAACTGTTGTCGGTGAATATACGTACATACATTGGTTTGCATGACATCACAAAACCAATGAATTCAAGCAAATTTGTTTTTACAGTTGAGTTACAGCACATTGTTGCTTTCCAAAAACCCATATATCTTTTTTACGTAATCTGAAAACAGCGACAGTATTTTATATTGTGTAAAAAATGTGATGGATCAATAAAAATGCCCAAAAGTTACTTCAAAATATTTTACATTCTCTTGCATTAAATGTTATAGGTGTTTTTGCCCTCTCCTGTAAAGGTATGGTTTTTAGACTGGTGAGTGAACATGACTTTTTGAAGAATTAATGTTGTTTATGCATTACATCAAACTTACATCAAAATTCATCTGTAATTCATCTGTAATCTTTAAAAAAAGTGAGAAAAATGATTTGGTTTTCTGTGTTATGGGCCCTTTAAACAGATTGCTTTTGTAACTGTGGCTTGAAAGCCTTGTATCTCCATTTTTCTTATTTTTAATTTTTTGACATCACTTGAAAATTCCTGTTGTCTTTTACATTGTGTGTCAATTTTATGATGAATGGACTGAAAGAAACGGCCCAGAATGGCTTGGAAAAAACTCTGGTTCCATTGACTTACATGAAAAGTAAAGTATGTTTTTCCTTCTCATGTGAATTTATCGCTTTGGAGATACAAGGTTTTGTTCTGACACCAGCGAGATATATGTATGAGAAAAGAAGCTCTGTTCTGATTGGCTGACCAATGTATTGTATCTCAAGTATTGTATTGTATTGTATCTCAATCAAAGTCAGTCTGAGCTGGACCTCTTCATAACTGAGTTGAACAGGTGGATATGTACGTGTGACAGTTTTTATGGCATCACAAAAAACAGCATTTCTGAAATGCTTGTTCAAGTATGGACAGTATAGGCTGGTGAGAGCATGTTGGTTCCTTTAACTGTAATAATTCCACACCACACTCAGCTTTCCATGATATGTCCCCTTAAAACTCCTAACTTTTCCTGAACCAAAGTTTGCAGTCAGGGGGGAAAGGTGGGGGTTAGAGGGGGCGGAGCGAGGGGGGCGGGGTCTCCTCCTCCTCTCCCCCACTCTTTGATCTCAGGTTTGGGAGGAGAAAAAAGAGAGGGCAGCTCCTCTGCCTCCCTTCAACGCAGCACAAACGTGCCATTCATCCTCCTGAGCTCGTCCCTCCTTCTCCTCGCTTTCACCAACTTCAGGCCAGTTCAGCGCAAACATGCGGAGAATGTGCAGCGTGCTGCTGTGCGCCTGCGCCTTGCTGCTGCTGCTCACTGGCGATGCACAGGCGAGGTGAGTTCACAGTTTTCTGTCTTTCTTTCTAAGAAATGCCTTCGAGCTTCAGCTGCAGTGTCTGGAAACGATGCGGAGACGGACGCTGTCTTCTCACTCCGGCACCACTGCATCGCTTTGGTAGCCTATGCAGCTTTTGTTCGCTGCCCTGAAGGTGCAGTCCTATTGTTATTGTGTGCAATGACAGGGCTTGCACTGGTTTCTGTGCACGTGGCCTGCATTGCCCGAGCATTTAATTTCATTTTGCACCATTTTTACCACGTTTTATCCCCCCCAGACCGACCTTCGCATGTGGGGGGAATGTGACTGGAGATTCTGGAGTTATCGGCAGCCAAGGCTATCCGGGAGTGTACCCCCCAAACACCAAATGTGTGTGGAGGATTACGGTAAGTAGGCTCTTTATCATGTGCAACCACATGTCATATTGCAGTATATTGAGTATGTTGAATGCTTTTCGTGTTGCCATGATGAGAACTGCCATCCCGTGTTGCTGAGAGTCGATGCGCTGTGTTGAATGACACTCGATGCCAAAGATGAGCTTGAGTGGTCTGTGTGGTATTCGGCTGCTGAAGCCCCGAGGGTCGCTTCAGACTCTTCACACTCTGCTCTGCATCTTAGAACATGTTGGCACCGCTGCAGTGGGTGAAGATTAAAGACTGATAAGCAGTTTCCAGCTGTCCAGGCATATTAAAGGGCCCATACCCTGCATTTTTCCTGGATTTTATTTTATTTCTTTTCTCCGAACTTTCCCTGACAGGATTTGTGAAGGATTTATGTACCAAAAACATTCATAGTTCATTTTTGCACAGCTTTTTTCCAGCCATGCGCTTAAACAGGCTGTTTTTTAAAATGTGTCTTCAAGACTGACCTATCTAAAGGATCCCTGTTCTGATTGGCTGACTTGCATTGCACCATGTATTTGGTGGAATAGGCATATTTGTGTGTGTTGTTTTTTGTGACCTCACTTAAGTAATTTATTCAAAATTGCCTCTTTTTCCAGTTTAGTTTCCATGTATGGGTTGGCGAGTGAATGGTACCTCTTGAAATACTGACACTGTTTACATACTACATTAAACTATTTTATATTTTAAACTAGTTTAGGCCAGATCTTAACTTGGGAGTAGGGACATGTGCTCCCTCGTCAGACAACTAGAGCCTTCGTTCATTCACCTAACTGACTAAAAGCCTTTACAGATATACTGTAACTCAGAACATCTCTTAGTGAACATCCTGAACATAGTGATGTACAGTTGTTGATAACTGCTGAGCGATATTCATAAAATTCAATATAACAATATTTTCAAAATATACAATATGTATGCATGTTTGCATATGTTAAGTTAATGAACCAGACTTCCTGAGTGCTGAAAATCTATGCGGCTGAAGCTCCTCATAACTCAGTTGAACCGGTGGATATGTAAATGTGACGGTTTTTTATAACATCACAAAAACAACAGTTCAAAACAGCCTGTTTATTTGTGGACTATATGGGCTGGTGAGAGCAGGGTGGGTTTTGCAGCTTTAATTAAACTATTTGGGTTTTCTGTGATGTGGGCCCTTTAAACAGGCCAATTTTGTTTGCCTTTAAAACTGACAAACATGCAAGTGAGCTCTGTTCTGATTGGCTGACCAGCATTGTATCTCATAGTCAGTCTGAGGCGGACCTCTTCATAACTGAGTTGAACAGGTGGATATGTACGTGTGACAGTTTTCATGGCATCACAAAAACAGCATTTCAGAAATGCTTGTTCATGTATGGATGGTTGTTGATAAGTGCTGAGTGATACTATTAAGTTAATGAACCAGCCTTTCTGAGTGCTGAAAATCTTTGCAGAAAGAGTGACCTGACATGCACTATAATTTCCAAAGGTCACTCATTCAAATCAGTGAATTCAGGTGTTCCAATCACTTCCATGGCCACAGGTGTATAAAACCAAGCCCCTAGGCCTGCAGACTACTTCTACAGTCATTAGTGAAAGAATGGGTCGCTCTCAGGAGCTCGGTGAATTCCAGTGTGGTACCGTGATCGGACACCACCTGTGTAACAAGTCCAGTCGTGAAATTTCCTCACTACTAAATATTCCACAGTCAACTGTCAGTGGGATTATAACAAAGTGGAAGGGATTGGGAATGACAGCAACTCAGCCACGAAGTGGTCGGCCACGTAAAATGCCAGAGCGGGGTCAGCGGATGCTGAGGCACATAGTGAGGCACATAGTCACCAACTGTCTGCAGAGTCAATCGCTACTGACCTCCAAACTTCATGTGGTCTTCAGATGAGCTCAAGAACAGCATAGAGAGCTTCATGGAATGGGTTTCCATGGCCGAGCAGCTGCATCCAAGCCTTACATCACCTAGCGCAATGCAGAGTTCAAAATGCAGAGTTCAAGTTCAAATGTGTGTGAAGGCGGAATACTTTTGGAAATATAGTGTAGCTTAAATTGGACAGTTTTATTCTGTGGTGCTTCCCTTAAAATTTCAACAAAGGAAGGATCATTTCCATACAACAGAGACACTATACCATCACAAAAACACATTCCTTCAATACTTTGATATATAACCGATGCTGTCTGCAGAAAACCTTGTATCTCCATTTCATAGCTTTTTCAGTTTTTGACGTAGTTTGAAAATGCCTTTTGCCCTTTACATTGTGTAAGAATGGACCAAAAGAAATGGGCAAAAATGAAAAATGTCTTTTTAAAAGTAAAGTAGGTTTTTTTTCGAAGTGATCGTTTTGGAGATTATGAGGGTATGTATATGTGTACTGTATATAATGTGCTGTGACTCTTACAGGTCCCAGAGGGTAAAGTGGTGGTCCTCACCTTTCGTTTCCTTGATCTGGAAAGTGACAACCTGTGCCGTTACGACTATGTGGATGTTTACAGTGGCCATGTCAATAGTCAGCGCCTTGGACGTTTCTGTGGGACGTTTAGGCCGGGCGCCCTCGTCTCCACGGGAAACAAGATGCTTGTTCAGATGGTGTCTGATGCCAACACAGCTGGTAGCGGCTTTCTGGCGGTCTTTTCGGCTGCTCATCCTCATGAGCGAGGTGAGTCTGAACAGGCACTTTTGTGTTCAGCTGTATGTTGTAATTGGTATCTGCTGTTGTTATGTTGAGTATTAAGGTTGTAAACTTAAAAACAAACTTTGGATGTCTTTGACAATTGAATGTGTTTTGTATAAATACTTTAATACTGAGTTGAAAGTTGAATTGAATAATATAGTTATATATGTCCTGCACCCTGAGGTCATATGCCTGAATATTCTATACATGTACATTTCAAAATATGTACATCTGTGTGTTTACTCATGAATGGGGTTAGGGGCCAGAGACCATCTAACTTAGAGCTTATTTTAACCTGTAGGTGCCCCAGGAGCTGCAGCCTTAACGAGATAGGGCTGTAATGTTAATAAACCTTCACTGTTCATTAAGTCTATGAAAACAGACTGGGATTCCTGAAGTGCAGAGATGAGTGAAAGTTGGTTTTGCCTGTGCTTGTTAAACGTGACGGGGCTTTTTCTGGGGGCTCTTTCCCTGCTGTGGATTTCTCAGTATGACGTGGAATTTCTCAGAATTTCTCACAGACATTTTTCCCCCAGCATTTCAGAGGCAGGTCAGACCCTCAGAGTTCCCCTGGCTTATTAAAAGTGACAAGACAGCTACTAAGTCAGCTACGAGGCTGCTGGAATTTTAATGGTCAGGTTTTCCTTCTGTCTGCTCTCCCAGCGGACAGCTGGAGTGATGTTAGGCTACAGTCTCCTCTGTGTGGGTGTAGCTGAGTCAAAATAACACGTTATGGTGAAACCAGTTTAACTGTTTTCCAAGTATTCTCAAGTACTTTTAAATATGAATTATGCTGGAATTGTTAAAAAATCAGCAGAATTCCCATTAATATGTAGTCTAAACAAAAACAATTCAAGCCCCTTCAGAAGAGAAATGCATTTAAACTGAAGTAAGAGTTGCTGCCGGCTAACACTGTTTTCTTTGCTTTGTACCTGTCGCTCCTGAATATGGAAAATGTTTATTTTAAATGCTTTAAATGCTCTGAGCTTATCCAGAGAATGTCTCTGTGGTTCTATAAACGGTCATGACAGTATATTAAAGGACAGGCGAGGATCTGTAGATGAAGGCATCCCGCGAGCTTTGGCAGCTTTTGCAATGTGTGTGGGTGCTGGCTTCATCCTGCTCTGATGTTTAATAACATCTCCTGCATGTGGTCTTCTTTCAACAGCATATTGCTGGAGACCACCGCCTGGATGCACATGTCCTGAATTTTCTTCTAAGTCCTTATTTTCTTCTAAGGCACTGGAAGTGCTTATTTAAAGCCTGCAAATGACAGATGCACAATTATAAACATGGGCCCTTTTAAGTAGGGCATAGTGATCTCATGCTTAATCCTGTTGTACTAGTTTAGGTTATATGGTTTGTTCTTATAAAGCTGGTCTGGTCGGGGTTTGAATAAATGTATATTTGTAATTCTTTTTGAAGGGGATCAGTATTGCGGAGGGAGACTGATGAAGCCATCGGGAACTTTTAAAACCCCCAACTGGCCAGAGAAAGACTATCCGGCAGGAGTCACGTGTTCTTGGCACATCATCGCGCCGAAGAACCAGGTGATGCTGTTATTTATTTTACACTATGTTAAAACTTTGTTTATTCCATAGGTCAAGTCCTGGCATAAAACATAAAATGCAAAACATTATATCATCATTAAAACACATAATACTCCTTCATTATTCATTTAGATCATTGAGGCGCAGTGTATATAAATGCTTGTTCAATTTAAAGGAGTGGTTCAGTAAGAAATCATATTCAAACAGTTTTCCACCAACCCCCAGTGTTCACCAGCCAAAATGTGTTTGGCGTTCAAATTTTGCTGCTTTAGTTTAAAACCAGAGCTACGAGGCTAGTGTAGTTAACAAACACAATAATTCAGTTGACAGTGGGTGGAGCTAGGGCTGAAAAGTGAATAATTTTTATATCAAAATTGCAACTTGAAACACTGTTCAAACAACAAGAGCTACAATTTTAATTACAGCCCACATTATCAATCAGAAGAAACAAAACAAATGAGTGAAATGCCCACTATCCCCTGTGATTGCAGCAGCCATGCAATATTCACCCAAAACTTTTTTGTAAAAACATCATCACAAATGCGGCACGGTGGCGTGGTGGGTAGCGATGTCGCCTCACAGCAAGGAGGGCCTGGGTTCGATTCCCCGGCCGGGTGACCGGGGTCCTCTCTGTGTGGAGTTTGCATGTTCTCCCCGTGTCTGCGTGGGTTTCCTCCGGGTTCTCCGGTTTCCTCCCACAGTCCAAAGACATGCAGTCAGGCCAATTGGACATGCTAAAGTGCCCCTGGGTGTGAGTGACTGTCTGTGTCTGTGTGTCTGCCCTGCGATGGACTGGCGACCTGTCCAGGGTGTATCCTGCCTTCCGCTCGAAGACTGCTGGGATAGGCTCCAGCTCCCCCCCGAGACCCTGACGGAGAAGCGGCTTAGAAAATGGATGGAATGGATATCCCAACCAGCTCATACTACATGCAGGTCTTCAATAAGGTCACACAGGCTTGTTGATGTGGTTTAGAATGCAGTGCAACTTACTGTGAACTATAAACAATAAACAAAACTTCACCATGTAGCTGAATGCTGGGATGGCAGCCGTTGTTCTGCTGACAAGTCTGTCCAACCTTAATGAAGACCTGGTTGTGGTTTGACCAGGTTGGAAGAAGCTTTGGGGATGTGTTTATGGACAGGATTTGGATGACAACCAACTTCACCAATGGTGAAATCTTGAACTGTACCAGGAGCCCTTCGAGCTTCGAGTACAGCTCGGCTTGACCCGCCATCCTTCAAGGCATGTGGAAGACAAGCGTCGAGAATGTTCTCTGTACTGGCACCCAGGTGGGGGAATGAACTCCCCCTGGCTGTCCGAGTCTCTTGCTGTCTTCAAATGCAGACTGAAGACACGTCTCTACACAGCACTTAAATGAGCACTGAATTAAGTATTGTTTGTAATATATTGTGCTCCACTTGAATATCATATTTTGTTGTATTGCACTGTGTATTGTAGTTTATTGTATTGTATTGCATGGCGCTGCATGGCACAGAGTTCTGTACTCAACTCTTCCTTTTTTCTGGGTATCTACAGTGACTTTTTGTATCTAGCAGTATCTGAGATCAGGACTGTTTTCTCTCTAACCTACTGGTAACTAGCAAAGATACTATTCTGTACATAGACAAAGCACTTCTTGTAAGTCACTCTGGGTATGAGCCTCTGCTAAATGATGTAAATGTAACTGTAAATGTAAACTTCTAGGGTTTGTTAGCAATGTTAGCCTCGTAGCTCCAGTGCTAAATTAAAAAAAAAAAAAACGAAATTTGAACACTAAACATATCTTGACTGATTAATTACATCTGGGATAAGTGGACACTATTGTAACTTAGAATTTTGCTAACTCATTGCCTTAGCTTGAAACATGCCTGTTGTTGCTGTAAGAAAACTTAACATTTCCAAAATAGTAAATATATTTTGAGGTTTTTATGCCACAGCATCAGTATCCTGTGTAATGATCTCTTCGTTCACTGATGGTCATGGCACTCTTTGTTTTACATTTTTACAGATTATTGAGGTGAAATTTGAGAAGTTTGATGTTGAACGAGACAACTACTGCCGCTATGACTACGTAGCCATCTTTAACGGAGGAGAAATCAATGATGCCAAGAGAATTGGGAAATTTTGTGGAGACACACCACCAGCGTAAGAGAATAGCTCATAAATGCCTCAGCAGATCGAACATATACTTAAACTACATTGTGAAGGATCAGAATGATAGAGTAACATTCCTGACAGAAGATTTCCAGAAGAGAATATAATTGTATGACAATCAAAATGTAAAATTACTCATCATTCATCATTAGTGGATGAATCTCCAATGGTTTCTACACACAAATACAAGCCCTGGAGAAACTTGTGGTATCACCACACCTAGGGGATGTTCACCCAGCTGATATGACTCATTGGATTGTGACTCAAAACATTTTTTGTTTAATAGCTGAACACCCTGGCTTTGTGAAACATACCTCAAACAAATATAATTAAATGAGTTTTGTTAATCGCACATTTTTTCCAGATGGAGTAGGGGAAAGAGTTATGAAATCACTCGGTGTTGAGGGGAATAAAAATATGGAATTGCCTTTTAATTTGCATTTCTAAAACAAACACTGGCACAAGTAAAAATGCAAATCAGGCTACAGTTTAAAAGGAGCTTACAGAGCTTAATGAGCTGTTGGACAAATATATGGCTCCAACAAGAGAGTTGTCAAGTGCCAGTGATTGGATGAAAATGATTTTCAGTGATGAATCACAAATCTGTCAGCCAAGGAGATGGACCAAATCAAATTTCCCCACTCTGTTATGTTATGGGGCTGCATATTGGGTAAAGGACCAAGGGACATGGCAGTCATTACCTCGCCAGTCCATGCACAGGTGTGCACTAAAATTGTGGACACTTTTATCATCCTGGAGATTGAAAAGATGTTTGGCATGGTATATGTGGTAATGATGACAAGGCTCCGTCCTGCAAATCTGATCTGCCAACCACTATTTACAAATGTTGGAAGCAGTTAGATGTAGAATACTGTTTTTCATTAGTGAAGTCTGCACCTCAAAGAATTCAGGCTGTCACAAAAGCCCAAGGAGGAGCAGCAAAGAACTAATTGTATGTTGTATTTATTTATTTTATTTATTTATTATGATTCTATATTTCTTTCCTCAACATTGAGTGATTTATATATATTATTTTATTTTTCTTCTGCCTTATCTGGAAAAGCTGCACGACTTCCAGGCTAATGTTTAGTGCACTATTTGGATGTGGAAGCTATAGTTTAATCACCCATGCAGTGCACTATACTGGGAGTATAGAGCCATTTGAGGTTCAGCCATTGACTAAAGGAACAATTCAGTTTATTTATGCATTTATAGTTTGAAAACATGTAGTGTCATCAATAGTCTATGGTCTACAATTGTAGATCTTGTTAAACAATGTTTTTATGTTTTCTAAGAAATGAATAGAAAGGTATATATTGTGTTTATGGAATTTGACTTAAGTATGTGACTGTGACTTCTTTAAAGTAGGGCTGTCACAATTTCACATATAAAAATGTATTGATTTTAATTGATGTTCTTGTAGTGAATAGACAGTGATTTGAATGATAAACAGGGTATCTGTGGGATGTAATAGAGTGGTGTTCTGCAGACTGAAGATCCTCCACAAGTTGGCACTATTAGCACTTAAGTAGCTTTTGTGTGAATCACTGAAAGAGAGGAAACCCACACCAGCAGGATCTCTCGAATACACAGCTGGGCAGACACATAACCAACTGACAGGCCGCTCCAAAAAAATACAGCTAGTCTTTAATGAAGGATTCATTATAAAGGTGCATACACTGTAAAGAATATTGAATGTCCGTTACAAGCATTAGATTTTTGTGTCTGCATTTTAAGGCCTATTATTAAACCTTGTGTGGGAAGTAAGTGAACAATGCTGGCCTGGCCCTAACATTATGTTGAAATTCCCTTGGGATAGCTGTAATTGGCATTGTCACTTCAGCGTTTTAGTGCTTCTTTATACTGCTTTATAGTACTTATAAAGATTTCTGTAGTAATCTTTGCTAAATAATATGTTTGGCTGCGAAAGGTTCATGAAATGACAAACTTAAATTTTTTGTGTCATCCTGTTTTAAGGACTTCTGAAATCTTTTGTAAGGCTGTGCCTAGTATATTATTATTCATAAAAACATGAACAAAATTGTTGACATTACAAAGATAGACAGCCATACTTTAAACATGAAAATCGTAGTGTTTACATTATTTGAATTTAAATACTGAAATCTTTCTTTTTCTCCGATGTTATAAACTGACCAGGCCGGTGTTCTCCGAGGGCAATCAGCTTCTTATCCAGTTCCTCTCAGACTTGAGCCTAACAGCAGACGGCTTTATCGGGCACTACAAATTTAGGCCCAAGAAGTTTCCCACAACTACCATGCCCCCAGCTACCACCACTCAGCCTACCACCACCAGACCAATCCGTAAGTGGCGCCCTGTAATGCTTTTAAGAGGCAGCAGAGCTGGCTTATCATTAGTGTGTCTGTTCTGTGCAGCTAGAATGAAGAGCTGTTTTGTGGATGTGATGGAGTCGGGCAGAGAATACGTCTACATAGACCTCTGAAGTCGTTTGTTATTCTGCAGTCAGCATCTTACCCATGTTACGTACTCCAGGTTTAAGCAGACGTCTAGGAAAAAATGAATGCTGTTTTCAAGTTCACAAGTCACCAAAATTGCCAATGTGCAAAATACAACTAAAAACGATAGAATTAATTGCCTGGGATGGCCAGCGGTCCTTTATTGTCAAGAACTTTGAATTTTGTGGCACATTCTGTAGCACATATGCTGTAAATGCCCAAATACAATGAAGAAAGGGAAAAAAAAATTAGATTTTTGGTTTTGGTGTGTCTAGATTTAAAAAAATTTTTTTTTTTTTGGTTTCAAGCAGGAATTTTCATTTTGGGGCGTCAGTAGTACTACATAAAGGCTACAACCAAGCCAATGTCTTGCACTTGGAAATTACATCACTTGAAATTAAGTCTATGATTGAACTTTTTTATACCAACACGATCTACTCAAGGGCGGCACGGTGGCGTGGTGGGTAGCGCTGTCGCCTCACAGTGAGGAGGGCCTGGGTTCGATTCCCCGGCCGGGTGACCGGGGTCCTCTCTGTGTGGAGTTTGCATGTTCTCCCCGTGTCTGCGTGGGTTTCCTCCGGGTTCTCCGGTTTCCTCCCACAGTCCATAGACATGCAGTCAGGCCAATTGGACGTGCTAAATTGCCCCTAGGTGTGAGTGTGTGAGTGACTGTCTGTGTCTGTCTGTCTGCCCTGCGATGGACTGGCGACCCATCCAGGGTGTATCCTGCCTTCCGCCCGAAGACTGCTGGGATAGGCTCCAGCACCCCCCCGCGACCCTGACGGAGAAGCGGCTTAGAAAATGGATGGATGGATGGATGGACGATCTACTCAAACCGTGGCCTAAAACTTCCAAAACCTTGCAAGCACATAGCAATAGTTGTGTTTTGGCTTCTTAACAGCCGCGTTACTCAGAGGATCTGGCATTTGCCGGTGACATTGAGAGAAAAAAATGCATGTATGGCAAATGTATCGACTTTTGAATATTTTGTTTAACATGTAGCACAATTTTCCAAAACATCAGTCATTCTTCTCAGAGAAAACCCACTTAGACCCAGAGTTCCTTATGTGGGTATGACAGCTACTACAGAATGGCAAATGTATAGACATATGATCCAACATGAGCTGCGCTGTTTAGGAAGTAACATAGGCTGTCTGTAACCCTCACCTGACATTTCACTCATGGCAGGATGTCACTGTGTGTTTTTGTGTGCTGCAGATGTGCAATGTGTTTTGCTCATTTAATGTGATATAGTGGACTGACCATTTACTGTAGAGTGAGTGGTGAATTCTAGTAACATGCGAGTTCCCTTTAGAGTCAATCTGATGGAGAAACAGTGGGGTGCAGAGAAAGGCCTGGAAATCCACTGAGATGGCATGCTCTGATATGCAAATGTCCAAGAAAGCCTATTTACACTTAATGCGTCTCATATTGATTGGATCAATGCCAAGATCCTGTTTATACCTTGCATTAAGATGTGTTTCATGTCTGGATCATATCTGGAGATGCTTTTCCTGGATTCCTTCTACACTTTTCACTGGAATGTGTCCCCAGTTTGACCAGATGAGATCTTTCCCTGTGTAAAAGATTCATCAACACATAGCCAGTTCCATTTTACTTTTGCTTATGTTTCCCTTGTTGCCATACGGGTTGACAAGCTTGGCCTGGACATTTTCGTCAGCCCAGAGTGCAGGAAAGCTTTCAGTTTGGGAAACTCCAGTCTCACTGCAGCTGCAGTATGCTTTAGCCTAGGACAGTTGACAGTTTGGGTTTTTAGGTTTGCTGCTGTTTTGTTCGTCTTTATGTTCCTCTTAGCTGTCCAGTTTTATTAGATGTCTTCATTGGGATAAATGTCTTGTCATGAGTGCATGCAGGCTTCTTAAGGAAGTGTTGCATCAGTTGTTGGGTTTGTTAACTTGTGTTCTTCTTAATGAGGGCATAATGTGTACTTGTGTTTTTGTTTTTACCACTATAGTACATTGGAATATATAGGATGATGACAGCAATGGGCTATAACCTCATCTTCTGCCGTAGTGGGACAACATAGTGGAAAATGCATTGTTTGGCAACTTGTCTTTTTTTCAGCAAGGGCAGGTTAAACAACAACTAATAAGTCTAATCTTTACATTACATTTTAGCTTTTTTTGTACCCCTGACTATGCAGGTTGGTTGGAACATTCAAACGTTCAAAAAGCGTTAATAAAAATAAAAATTTAAATAATAAAAATTTTAAAAATTTTAATAATAAAAAAAATGGTATATATTAAAAAAATTATATATATATATAATACACAGTATATATAATGTGTTTGCAGCAGTGATATGCCCAACAACATCGTTCATATGCTGCCATTGTAGTGCTCCCCAGCCCTCATATAAACTGCTATGATTTCATAAAAATTCCGTAACCAGCCACGTAGCCAGATAACGGCCCTACTAAGATTGTGCCCAGGGGCTTAACACTTGAAGATCCTGGACTGTATATGGCCCAGAAGAGATGAGTGAATTAATTCCTTCTGAATAAATTAATCTGCATATCTGCATACACAATCAAATGTTTGATGCCAGAAAGTAGTTTGTGTTGCTTTTTACACCATAAGAGTCATAAAACCTATAACTGCCTAGAGCAAAATATCTGTGGTGCCTAGAGATTCCAGGAAAAATTCCTTGGGTTTGTGTGTAAAATGGGAGAAGCAGTGCAGAGATGCTGTCTGAGACACATTTATGTGGCCAGGTCTAGCTTGAATGTGGTTAAATCTTGTCTGGATATGAGGCAAGTGCGAAAGTGAGCTCCCATCTTTAATCTCGGCTTTTGTGGAATCAGGCCGCTCTGCACCTGTCTGAGCTGAGGGACAGTGTTTGGCTGCCTCCATCTATGATGTCATCTCCAATAAAGAGCCACTGATTAGCTTTATCTTCAGTGCTGTGTGTCTGTTTTTCATTCCCTTTTCCAGAGAATGGAATAACATTCAAACTGTGGTTTCATTTATCAGAATAGCAAGTCCAACCAGCCCTCAAGTTAGAAAAAAATTTAAATAAGAAATCATGCTTTTCAGTGTTTCCCTTCTGGCTCACGAGATGTTCAGTATATGCTTTTAACAATAGTTTGGAAAAGTCATTGTTTTAAGCAAAACCTGCTGTTCATACATAGTGAGACACTTTGATAAATATAAAGCTGAGTGCTGCAGCTATATGTACCAGTATTTTTCTTACTTAATAGAAAAGTAAGAACATTTTAAATTTCAGAAGAAGGCAAAGTGCCCCAAAACTTTTTCATGGGCAGCATAATCACTAGAAATGTGAAGTTTAGTATTCGTACGTGGTAGGCTGTGTAATTTATTCTGAATGACTGAGAAATGCAGAGGAGAACATTTCTGAAGGCTTGTTTTATAAAGCGGTGAAACTGATGTTATCTCTGCTTGCCTCTCCAGCTTTGAAGTATTCCGCAGCGCTGTGTCAACAGAAATGCAAGAGAAAAGGAACCCCTGAGAGCCATTACTGTTCCAGCAACTTTGGTAAGAGAACAGCACTGCAACTTTTGCTCTCTCTCTAATGCACGTGTGCAAGGACATGTGCATAAAGGCAGATACACCGCCCATCAAAAGTTTCAGAATGCCTAGCTTTTCAAATTGTTTTCATGAAATGAGCATGTTTGTGTCATTTTGTAAAAACCTAAGGGGATGATTGACCACTATTCTGTCCTATACGGTCCAAATATTGAGGTTCTGCAAACATTAAGCACACAAGAATAGTTCTACTTGTCTGCCACAGTGTGAGAAATTACTGAGGTTTCCATAAGTTTTGTTTATGAAGGCAACAACTTTCATAATGCAATGGGGCAGAATTTCGACTGGAAAGAATCTGAGGCTGTTTTACCCAAAAAGTGTTCTGATTTAATTTAGGCTGTTCTTAAACTGTTATCTTCCCGGTTTTTTCTATGGTGTCAGGTGTGTAATCCAATCTATGGCTATTCGCTCTACTCGCAGTGCAATTGTGGCTGGCCCAAATTTGAATAAAATTCATCCATAAAAGCTCTGAATCCTGTATTGTCAGGTGGAATGCTGATTCTCTCATGCATGAAAGACTTCTAACTAGTGAGAGCCGAGCTGCATGGAGCAGAGCTGAATGGAAGGATCAAACTCAGTTTATCCAAATTGAACTGCTGTTATGAAGCTAATTACCACTGGCACATCCGTTATGCCTTTTTAGCATTACTTTTTAATTCCCATCATTGTAAATACCAACATTTTGTGGCAAAATGCACACATTACCAGAGTAATCGGTGTATCAATACCGTCTGCCACAGTTGTTTTAATCTGAAATCCTGTTTGTTTACAAGAAATTCTGTGAGATCCCAGGTTGGTTGGCACTCTGGTTCGAAATCATAATCTGAAAATGTGTAATAGTGCTGTAGTCAGGATTGAGACCTGGGCCCAAGACTTTGTAATAGTCAAAATTAAAGAATATATAACCTAAAATATTGTTAATTACTAAATTATAGTCTGAGTTCAACTTTGTGTTGTAACTTTTGGAAGCAAGTGATTATGTTCATAAATTCACTGTCCCTTCCTCCCTAAACCTTATTCTAACCACCCATAGCCAACAAAAATGAACCGAACAACATTCCTTCATTTGTATTATTAAATGAAAACAGTAATAACAACATTCCGATCTGCCCTCAGGGAACGTTTGAATTTTGGAACCAATAAATATCAGCAAACAAATAACACCCAGTTAAGCCACCATGAAAAAAAGATCAGTTAGATCTTCGACAGGCAGCGAATCGATTGTATTTAAACATGTAGACAAAGGACTGTTTATTAAGTTTGAAGGTTTTATTGATGTTCAGTCATGATTTCCAGTTACCTGCCAAAATGATGTTAAGGTAAAGACAACACAGATACTGTTCATTTCTGCTCTCTAAACCGGTCTCGAGTACTGTAGCCCTAAAGGTTGTAGTATGGGGGAATTTAACTGAACAAAGGATGTCTAAGGACAAAAAACTTGATAAAATGTGTCATTATGTCTGGTTCCTATCACCACCACTGTGAACAGTTCTATCCAGTATGTTTATCTAGAATGAAGCATTTAACACCAAACCACTGTGAATAACTTTGTTTATGCATTAATGACTGATTTATACAGCTCAGTGAAACTGCCTTTAATCAGCAGCAAGACTAATATCCTTTTAATATATGCTGTTTAGTTATATGGTCATTTATCTGTGTTTTGTGCACTGGACATTATAGCAGTAGTCTGCATTTAATGAATCCGTGATGTTTACTGTAGTGGTGAGTGGTGGATCTTCGATGACCTGCTGAATTTGAGTTTCTAACAGAATAAAATACATTCTGCCTGGGTAAACTCGCTCGCTGCAGCAGACTCTCTCTGTATAAACACGGCTAAACGGCCAGCACCAGTCACTCTTAGCCTGTTGCTCGCTCTCAGCCAGCTGCTGCTGCTACTTTCCCTGCCAGCTCCCCTGTCTCTGCTGAAGCTTTGTAGTCCTGTAAACTGTCTCAAACATGTTTTGTTGTATTTCTGTGCGCCCTGAAAGCTAACGTTTTCCAGACGTCGTCCTTCAGAACTCTTATCTGGGGCAGTAGCCATGCTGGCTGATTTATTCTCAAATACTGCCTCTGAGTGAGGAGTGGCACAGTAACATCTGCTGCCTCGCCTACTATAATTTAAAGTTGAACCATTTTAACTTTTGACTGTTATTAAGAGTCATTTTAAAAAAATTTTTAATATAATTTTAAATCCACTGGATGCATTAACCTCTTAACCCCTAAGGGCCTGTGTATGGGCCCACGCTTCAGCTTCTCACTCTATTAGTTACATAACTTGTGTGTTTTATATTAGTTATTGGATGATTTATAGAAATTACTGAGTAATATTTGTTTATTTTTTATTTATATGTAATCTTTGTCATATTTTAAGAACAGTAACAGTATTCAGTGTTTACAGGGTTAAAATTTCTTTACATGTTAAATTTCTTTACATGTTAAATTGAAAGGTTGTGTAGATTTTTGACATTATTCTTTGGGAAAAACTGGAAAACTGAAGGAACAACTAAAAAGCCCCACTTTGTCAAACCTGGCCTATTTTATCCCTTTGTTATGATGTCAGCAATCAAACATTTCTGATATTTAAACCACCTTTGGGTCAAAAGATCAGTTATTATTCTAAATTGGTTTCACACCATCTAAAATTGTAAGGTAGTTTTCAAATTGTAAGAGTCACAGTTTTTATTAAAGCCTGTATAATAAGTAGGAATAACTAATCTAATAATGTGATCTTGTGAACTGCCTGTAGACGAGACCAGTCAAGGCAACCAAACACTTGCATGCTGTGTACATGACAACACAACATGCATGCCAAATCATCATCAGCAGGGTTTATTCTACGTTTCAAGAAGCCTTTCAAGCTCTCGCATTACCAACCCTTAAAGAGTGAAGAAGCATACTGTGTGGATGGTTTGCTTTCAGTATCCTAAACACCTCTTTGAGAGAATGGAAACCACCTTCCAGAGCCTAGATAATCAGGCTGGAGAACCAGAGACAGTAGTAAACTACAGATTTCAAAAATGAGAACTGATGGGTTTCGATGTTGCCCATTGCTTTTTTTTTTTTTTTAAGATTCTTAAATGACGATTTATAGAGTGGTTTGCATTTTTAAGATGTATACAGTATCTTATTTATTTATTTGTTTATTTATTTAGGTATTTTTATTTATTTATTTATTCCCTGTCTGTTATAAATGTATAGGTGGGCATTGTAAATATTCATGTAATTCAGTTTCACTTTCTGTAAAACTGCAAAATAACTGAAATAAATAAATAAAAATAAATAAAATTTATATAAATAAATCCACACTGATAAGTCTGGCACATTATGTTTAAGATCTGGCCAGAAAGAGTGGATATTCTGATCTATATGGACAAAAAGTCCCAATTAGATGTTTTCCTCAAATCATTCAGCCCTGTTTGCTTTTAACACTGGTTTGGAAAAGAAAATTGGCAGCGCATAATTTCAGTAAAATCTGCTCTTCGTTCCAAACAAGACTCTTTGAACCAAAGGCTGACTGATGAAGTTAAATCTACCCGGATTAGCACAAAGCTGCTTTATGATACTTAGTTATCTGACTATGATTAAATGGGAAGTCAAACATCAAAAATCAGACTCCAATACCTCTGGATGGCCAGTTATCGTTCTTGACTCACATCGCGAACCTGACTCGGTCATGCAGCTATCTCCTGTGCAACATCCGTAGGATCCGACCCTTCCTCACCCAAGAGGCCGCCCATGTGCTAGTGCAGTCTTGCCATCTCAAGACTCATCAAGCCTCTGCAAGCCATGTCACCCCACTGCTGCGCTCCCTTCACTGGCTTCCTATAGCTGCATGCACCAGATTTAAAACCCTAATGCTGGCCTACAAAGCCAAAAATGGACCAGTCCCTACCTACTTGATGGCAATGGTGAAATCTTGAACTGTACCACGAGCCCTTCGAGCTTCGAGTACAGCTCGGCTTGACCCGCCATCCTTCAAGGCGCGAAGAAGACAAGCATCGAGAATGTTCTCCGTACTGGCACTCAGGTTCTGGTATGAACTCCCACTGACTGTCCGTACAGCAGGATCTCTCGCTGTCTTCAGATGCAGACTGAAGTCACATCTCTTTACACAGCACTTAAATGAGCACTGAATTAAGTATTGATTGCAATATATTGTGCTGTACTTATATATTGTACTTTATTGTATTGCACAGAGTTCTGTGTTCAACTGTGCTCCTTTTCTCTGGGTATCTACAGTGACTTTTTGTTTCTAGCAGTATCTGAGCTCAGGACTGTCTTTCTCTCTAACCTGTTGGTAACTAGCAAAGATACTTTCTCTAGATAGACAAAGCACTTCTTGTAAGTCACTCTGGATAAGAGCCTCTGCTAAATGCTGTAAATGTTAATGTATTAAAAAAAGTCAAACTGGTTTTAAACCTGTAAGAATGAGTGCAAGCTTCTCGGGATGATGTGAGGGGTGGTGGGGACTGAGGTTCCCAGAATCCAGCTCACTAAAGCATGCGTTTTCATGCCACTTTCTGTGCTGTGCTATCTTGGGCCTGTCGGTTTGTTTCACAGCATCTGAAAAGAGGCGTTCAGAGTTTTTGCAGCGCTGCACAGTGGATTTGTGTGTGGGACACAGTTCTTTCAGTGCCAGGCCGCTGCAGTGGACCGTAGGCAAACTGTGTGCGTCAGTTAAGGTGTTGATTTAGTGCTGCACCGCGGCCTCAGACGCCACCCCCCCCACCAAAACAGCTCTGTAATGTTTGTGTCCAGGAGATGTTTACAAGGCCAGGCAGATATTTCATTATTTCATTATGATTTCTCCTTGAGTTTACTTGGTTTGCATTTGGAAAAGCGAGCTGGTCAGTAGAGGCCAGCGGTCGGCCTGGACAAACGGGAAGCACACTGGTGGAAAATTACAGTCATATCATGCCAAGTCAGTTACATCACACTGTTTAATAAGTCCACGTTTCACAGTTACACAAGGACAAAAACTCTAGCTCCTTTTTTTTTTGGCTGTTTGGATTTTAGTTGTCAAAAGTACCAATTTTATTACATAAAACAAGCACTATAAACTGCTGTTATTTATTACATTACACTTAAATAAAAAAAATTTCAAAACAGTCGATTGGCCCAGATGTGTTGGGTATCTGAGATTTTCTTTAGTTTTATGCTGGAGCTACGAGGCTAATGTAGCTAGCCAGTTTCCTCGACCCAGATTAAGCTTATGCCTCGACGGAAAAGAATGAGCCTCATCCACCAAAGTCTTCCTAAAGTGTTTTTTAAATTAGCTCTTGAGAAAGGTCATAAGAAAAAGATTCATGACGTGTTCTTAAACTGCAGAACTGTTCACGCCTTTGTGCTCTTGAGTGTGTGTAGATTCTCTACTTACCTAAGAACAAATCCCAAATAAGAAACACTGGTGCGGATCAGAATCATTATGAAAACGGTGTACGTGATTGAGACCCAAAGTTACTTTCGGGTTTCGTTCAACTTTGTGAATATATGGCATTCTGAATTATTATTGTAGTTCATTCTCAGTGCACTATAACATTCTGTTATTATTATCATCTGGTGCTCTGTTTATCATCAAAAACTTCTCAATTTTTCAACTTTCTACAAACATAGATAATAGAATCGTTTTATACATGTACCTTTGACAAAGTGTTACTATTTATTTATTTAATTTATTGTATTATTCAAATAGTTTATGCCAAATGTTGTAACATTAATTACATTTTTAAAATGTGTACCATCTTTCAGTACATTTATTTTAGGCTTGATTCTGAGTTTTTGTATTTTTGTTGTATTGTCAGTATCTCATTACGTTACGCTGATCCTTCTTTGTCTCTTAGTTATCACAGGAACAGTCATCACTGCTGTGATGCGTGGGGGAAGCATGTATGCTACCATTTCCATAATCAACGTCTACAAAGAGGGCAGTCTGGCAATTCAGCAGGCTGGCAAAACCATGAGCACCAAGATTGTAATCCTGTGCAAGAAATGCCCTTCGGTCAGGCGAGGTAAGTGGTGCAGTGCTATGATTGCAGCTTTAGTGCCCTCAGGGACTACGATGCTGTATATTATTATTATTAATTATTATTAAGAGAACATTATTAGTCCAACTGTAGGGAAATTTCACCTCCACAATCTAGCCCATCCATGCAGTGAAACACCACATGCACACTAGTGAACACGCACACTAGGGGGCAGTGAGCACACTTGCCCAGAACGGTGGGCAGCCCTATCTGCAACGCCCAGGGAGCTGGGGTTAGGTGTTTTTCTCAAGGGCACCTCAGTCACGTCCTGCCAACTCGGGATCAAACCGGCGACCTTCCAGTCACAAAGCTAGTTCCCTAAGCTCCAGCCCACGTATAGGGTGATAGTGTAGTTTGCTGGGTACAGTACAGGACAGGCTGAAAATCAGGTTAAAGCTGTTGTCTTACCTTTTTAGGTGCACTGCCCTTGCACAAAATTATAGCAGCACACAGACAGGTACACTATTTCATCAAAAGCATGTTTTATTATTCAAGAACATTTCACGGACATTGGCAGAAAGGATGTTTTAGGTGAGTTAACGAAGTCTGCATCTTCAATGAGTCTTTTCTCCTCAGTGGATGATGTTCCAACATGTTATTTGTCATACATTTCCATCGTTTTTGGACATAGCTCACATCAGCTAGCCTAGTTAGTGCTGAAGGCACACTGTTATGGCTTTCTATTCACGTCCTTAACAATGCTTGCTGGGAACATGCTCACATTCAGGCACACATTTCGGAGTAGCAAAGTATAATGAAACACACTCGCAAATACAAGCAAAACTGATGTGTTTTGCTGAATTGTTGGGACGGTGTGTATATATACAAAAATACAAAGATTCACTTAAAGAGGCCTCAAATATTCTGCTGTAACTCCTGTTAGGATGAAGCAATCCGAGCTAAAAAAAATATGCTACGTACATTGATGTATGTGTAATTGATTGCATTACATGGAATGCTGAAAGTGATCTCCGTTTTCCGCAAGACACATGAAGGGGTACGGGGGTATGTACCTGGGAGTTGTAAATGGAGGTTAAACATTGCGACGGCTGTCCGGCGCCTACCTGAATCGGGGGTATCTGGGCTTGTTCGAAGCTCCATATCCTGAGGAACTCATTGAACATTGTTTTGTTCAGATTGCTTAGTCCTAAAGAGAGTTTTTATAGAATATCCAGGGCCTCTTTCGAGTGAACATGTACCTGAATAGTAATTTCAGTATTCAAAAGAGTACTGTGCATGGGGGTATTGATCAATTGTGTAATAGCTTAATTGATTATAGAAATAATAGTACTTTGCAGCCCTAATTATAACTGATTTAGTCCTGTCTTTTATAACACATTTATAGAACTAATGAGCTCTGTGATTGGAGTTATTAATAATAGTTGTTGTCAGCCTTTTTTGTTGTTGTTGTTGTTGTTTCATTCAATACTTTCCGAGACACTCACTGGGTAATTCTGAAGAAACACTCCATGGATTTTAACACTGAAGTACTTCATTCAGAAAGTTCTGAACTGAAAAATATAGACTGCTACAGTTAGCAGGCTGCTCAACCCACAATAGCATATGGCTTAGAGTTTGCCTTCCAAAAGCATTCTCATGAGTTTGATGATGAGGCAAGGTAAGCCCTACAACTCACGGTCAAAGAATTACTGATGAAAATGGGTTCCAACATTTACATTGCCTTACTATGAAGAGTATTTAACCCCATATGTTTATATCACTGCGTATAACATATGGAATGGCAGTAAGATGAGGAACTGATGAATGACCCATCCTGAATGTCTCTGCCGATCCGCCACTGCATTCAGGCTCTTTCTGTGTGATGTCACTAGGCTTGAACTACATCTTCATGGGCCAGACAGATGAGGAGGGCCGTGGGATGATCGCCCCGCACCATTTTGTCATGGCCTTCAAGGCCAAGAACCAGAGAGCCTTCAATGTACTGAAGACCAAGAGGTGCTGAGCTCCGATTTCTTATGGGCCTCATCCTGAAACTCGCAAGCTTACACTTTGCTTCATGAAGTTGCAATCAAGAATTCTCCACCATTGCGAGTGGTTTCCTCCATAAGTTTTTAATCCGGACCAGTCAGCATCAGGGGGGTTAACGATGATGAGAAGGAATGGATGATGGGAGAAAAAATCAAGAATGTGTATGCTAGAAAAGGAAGAATAACAGTGGTGGGTAATCCAGTCATTTCTGACCACAGTCAATGTCCACATTCCCAAACTTTTGCAAACTACTTGAGGGGCACACTGGGCCAGATCTAAAATCCAGAGCACAAGGACCTCATGTTCTCCCACAAACACCTGTGTTGGCCTGGTGTGCCATATCTATGCATGTCTTTTGGGAGTATCTAGAACATACACCCCATTTACATTGTTCTACAGTGTTCTCCTCCATTCCTATTATTCTAGAACCCCCCCCTTCACAATGTTGGAGAATGTTCTTAACTTTTGACATTGTTCTAGAATGTCCTTCTACTTTCATGTTGTTCTAGAATGTTCATCTCATCACGTTCTAGAACAGTGGTCACCAACCCTGCTCCTGGAGATCTGCCTTCTCGCAGAGTTTAGGAGTTTAGTTCCTACCACACCACCTCTAACTTCTTCAAAAGTTTTGGCTGGATTGGGGGCAGCATGTTGGATGCAGGTCGGAACTAAACTGTGCTGGAAATTTAAACTCCAGAAGAAGGATTGGTGACCGCTGTTGTAAAACATCCCCCTCAATTAGAGATGTCATGGAATTTCCTTCTCAAATTAACACTGTTCTCCTCTATTCAAGGTACAGTCTTGTCCTTCATTGATGATGTTCTAGAACATTTTCCTCCATTCACGTTGCTCCAGAATGCTCTCCACTCATTGACATGGTTCTAGAATCTTCTCCCTCAATCACACTGATACATTTAGCTCTTATTTTGGAACCGTATAACCAACTGCTCTTGCAGCATTGCTGTTTGTAGGGGGAATGTTTGGTCAGTGTGCCACGGCCTTAAGCATAACAAAGTGAAAGTTCTGGAATTTCTGGATGGTGGCAAGAGGCTACACGTCTTCTCTCTCTTTCTCTTTCACCAAGACCACACCCTAAGCCCCCATCCATGGATGTGTGGTTTTAAAAAAACCCACCTTGCATGTTTCAGCTCTACCCATTGGGAAAAAAACTGATAAAGCACAATTGACCAAGATTGGCTCTATGTGGACGTCACGCTCCATCTCTCTCTTTTGAGAATGTTTTAGAAAAATGACCAGCAACAGAATGGTGTCTGGTAAGAGAATTGATGGATTATCCTGCTGGTTTATTCCATTATGAAGATTAGACAATCCAATCTTAAGGCTAAAACATCAGCATCCAACAACTTTGTGGGCCCAGAAACATAATGCAAGTTTCTATGTGACACAGAACAGTGTTTTTGAACTTTTCCTCAATTTTACTGCTTTCCCTCCTTTAACATACCCATGCCACCCATTAAGGGGCTGTTAATGACCTGATAAGTTGGATCAGGCATGTTGGGCACAGGGAAGACCCTAAAATGTCCAGAGCAGTGAGGCTTGAGGCCCAGGTTTGGGACACACTGTTGTAGAACATAGGACTTTTTTTCCTGGGACTGCAAAATCCTTGCATGCAAATGGTGTAGTCAAGATACTAGGTTACAAGAGATTAGGTAGATAATAGGTAATGGGTGGAAATTGCAAAGCATTGATAACATTCAAGATGTTGGTGTTGCTTTTTGAAAATTACACTGTTTACAGAAGAATCTTCATTTCATTTCTTCAAGATGGATGTACAAAATCTGAGGAGCATCTTATGTGGTGATTTTAAGTGCAATAATTCAGTGGCATCATTTTGAATTGGTTTGGTATCATGCTGGACTTTTCATCACTTTTCATTTTTAATGCAAGAAATGCACTCCCAAGGTTTTTTTTTTCTTTTCAAGAGTTAATATGAATGCTTACATTGAGTTGAGATGTTTATGAAATGATATATCCTGAAATTAGCATTTTAAAGTATTTTATATGAAACTGATTCTTGATGGTGAATGTTAATTTATAAATAATTGTTTTGTGAGAGATAAAATAAAATTCATGATCTATTTTGTTTTGATTATTTACTTTAAACTATCATCAATTTTCTATGTACTCATTGTGCATCGTTTATATCAGGAGCATTTCCGAAACAAATGATGAGGGAAATATAGTCAAAACAGAGTGCTAGATGATAATGTTAAATTGCAGAATGGGATGATAACGGCAAATATTCCTCTGTTCTGCCAACTCAGAAAACAGTTATGGCTTTTTTTACTAACATCTTGAACTGCTTGCAGTATTTTCCCTTTGATAGGTCTAGAATAGCAGTATCATTTTTCAAAGTAGTTATCAATTAATTAAGATGTGTTATATACATGATTGTCCAAAAGTCAGAAGCCACCCTTTATTTATTTAATTCATCAAAACAGAATGTTAAGTTATTCAATTTTCAGTGTGAGAACAAAGCAGAAACCCATATTTAACCAAACCCATATTTGACAAAAAATATGTCAGTATTTAATGTGTCCAAACTTTACCTTTATTATAACTTCCATTCTTTTCAGGAGATGTTCTTTCAGTTTTTCTGAGAAATCTGCAGGAATATTTTTCCACACCTCTAAAGTTCAGTCTTAGATGTTGGTTGCATGTCCTGCTTCTCACAATCCAAATAATCCCAATTTTAAAAATTGGACTCAACAGTCTATAAAACCTCGCTCTACATCTCGTTGTCTATTTTTGGTGTTCTAGAGCTAACTTTTTATCCATTTCCTTTCTTGGTAAAGGCTTCTTGACAGCTACACATCCTTTAAGACCCATAGCGTTGACACATCTGGGTAGTTGCTTTTGTAAATGTCGGTGTCTCTTTGAAAGGAAAGCTTTGTGAGCAGCTTTTTTGGAGGGTGGAAGAGGCAGTAGGTGCAGAAAAGTAAAGACTGGACACTTTTTTTTTGTTTTTTATTAATTATTTGTTAAATATGTTTCCTGCTTCACTGACATTAAAAATAAATACCTTTTACTTAATGTCCATTTTTCAAATTCTCAAATTCAGTTTTGATTACTATAAGAAACATTTTTTATGAAATATTTCATTTTTTTGTTTAACATTTCTAGATTTAGATATTTGCTGTTTATTAATCTAGCTAAATATAAAGTGAGTATCCTGAAATATCCAAAAAGGTCTGAAAGATAACTACTGCAACAAGTTCTACTATTCCCACATAAATTCAGATTCAGCCTTGGCAGAGCTTACACACCTTAAAAAAATGACTCTGGAGAAGGATCCAGAGGGTTTGACAGCAATCTGTTAGGTTGAAGTCACACTTCAGTCTGCTATCAACATCAGTGAGACTTCATGTTTCCCCCCATAAGCATAAGCTGGACCAGAACAGGAAAATCATCATGCTGCCTGGACGCCTCTGCATTTTTCCATCCAAAACTTTGGATGCAACAGTTATTTAATTTGAGTTGACATTTCAAGAGAAGGTAAGAATTTTTTTCATAAACCTTTAATACAGTCTTTTAGTCAAAAACAAGCAACGCTTTTAGAAAACAAGTGGGATGGAGGAATATTACATCGCAAGTTCTGAATCTGGCTTTGGTGTGTAGAATAAATATAATAAAATTCCAGTAGAGTCCCAGGACCTCACTGTCTCCCTGTGTCTTCCAAAGCAAGATAAGAAGAAGAAAAAGAAACGTTTCCAAGCATGCTAGGTCAGTTTCAGAGGCAGGGCATAGCTTAGCTTCTGGGGTAGAACATGGCATATTTGGAGGTGCGAAAGCCAAGGAGGTCCCTCATCTCATTGCGAAATTTGGACAGGTCCTGTCGTAGGTCGTTGAGGTTCTCCACCGTAGCCTGGTCCGTGCTTTGCAACTTCTGCCGTGTGGACGTCAGGTAGCGATGCACCAGGCAACACATGATCTTCTGGTAGTTCTCGTCTCTCTTCTGCTTTAGGTTCCGCCACTCCTGCAAAATCAACATCCCCCACGACCAGATGAGCAAAATCATACCATCAAAACTGCCTGGGCTTATCTAATCATGGATGTGATGAAGGTAAGAGAAGCTGGAAGGAAGCGTGGTTCTCTTTTCTTTCTTGAGTAGATTAAACTCTACCCAGCAGAAGCCTTGACCTCCTGAGGATGTTTGCTAGGTATTAGCTTTGAACACCTGACTAATCTTTTTCTTGTTAAACAATAACATCACAACAGACTACACGTCAAAACGCAATAGTAACAGATAATAAATGGGATTATGGTAATACGGCACAGCCAGAATCCTGTCCTGCTAGGCTGACTGTAACGCACCTTGAGGCTGTTCTGACGCTTGACCTTGCCCGTGGAGGTGTGGGAGCAAATCCATTTACTCAGGCTGGTCACCAGGTAGCAGAGCGTCTTTGGAGAGGGAAGAATGTTAAAGGGTGGAGGCAACGTGCACTTGTCATCAAAGTAGCTCAGCCAAAGCTTGGCCCGGGCAAACTTCCACTCCTTATCCTCATGGTTCTGGAAGCAGTCAGAAAACAGTATTAAAACCAGAATGCAAAGTTTCTCAACAAAACATAATCCAGCACGCCAAGACCATGAAAACTAAGTCCAAAAACCTTTTATCCAAAAGTGTAAACCTACACTGTAAATCAAGGGTTCCCAATCCTGGTCCTGAAGATCTGCCACCCTGTAGGGTTTAGTTTTACCCTAATCTAACACACGATTCAGGTGATGAAGGCTTTTGAATATATCTGAATACTATAGCCAGGTTAGGGTGGTAGATGTCCAGAGCCAGGATTGAGCATCCCTGCTGTAAATGATAACAGTATATTTGACTACAAAGTATAAAGATTATTTTACTGATATTTTACTCACTAATTCCATTTTTAGCTCATTTCAAGCATGTACATTATACAGTAGCATTGACAGACGAACAAACGCAGGGGTAGCCATGCTTCTGCTACAAGTGGCCTTTATTAAATGCACTGGCAGAAAGGGGCACATGTGGAGCACTGAACTAGGGCAGAGGTTACCTCTAGCAACACACTTCGACCCCCCCCCAGCTCCCTACACTAAATAACCTAGATAACATTTACACATAAACTAAGACAACAACATAACACCTAATAGTCCTCTTTTCTACAGTAGCAGAACTCTATAATACTTTACTTTGGAATTAGTAGTTTATGTAAGTTAAAATCAATTTTCAATTTGTATAATTTAAAATGAATTTCAGATAGAAAGCTGTTAACCTTACAGTACTTTAAAGAAGTCTATGAATGGTGGAATAAAAAAGAAGGATGTGAATAATTGCTCTTCCTGAAAATTGCAAGGCTTGTGGAAAGCTTTGATAGATTCAAAACCGTGAAATGAGAAAGATTTAAAAATTTAAAAAAAGAGGAAACAGCAAATTGAACAGCAAGTCGTCTTGGGCATGTCTGCTTAATAAAGTATACTTGCCAACTTTGAAACTTCCAAAACAGAGATTTTCCAAATCATGCATGTCAAAAGCTCGGTGTAAAGTGATTTTCCTCTGTTGAGCAAATGCTATTTTCTGGTTAGCTTAATTAAGTTATGTTAAGTGACCCTTTGTAGTCCCACAACGGGGAAATTTCACCTCCGCATCCATGTAGAGACACACCACATACACACAAGTAAGCACACACACACTAGGGGGCAGTGAGCATATTTGCCTATAGCAGTGGGCAGCCCTATCCGCAGCACCTGGGGAGCAGTGGGGGGTTAGGTGTCTTGATCAAGGACACCTCAGTCACGTACTGTCATCTATGGGGATTGAACCAGCAACCTTCCAGTCACAGGGCTGGTTCCCTAAGCTCCAGCCCACGACTGCCCCATTAAAAGCTAACGTAGCTGGGTTTACATGACTTCATTTGCACAGGACAGGTATTTGAGATTTGCTCCTTGTCCCTAAAATGCTCTCCCTCTGCAAGCTCCAAAAGTCTAATTCTCTCCTTACATTCAAATCTAATCTTAAAACTTCTATGTAGAACTATGAACACTCAAAGAACCTGTTGCATGATTAAAGACTTCTTTGCATCATGAAAAGATTCTTCAGATTGATGGAAAATGTGTCGTATGTGATTCTATATAGAACCTTTTTGAAAATGGTTCTATATAGCACCAAAAAAGGGTTCTTCTACTGTTACAATGTCAAGTTAAAACAGACGAAAAAGATTCTACATAGAACTACATACCTTTCATTCATCATCAATCAGAAGAACCCTTTCACAATGCAAAATCATGCAAAGGGTGTCTTTAGTAAAGAGCCCCTGAAGATCTTTTATGTCCTCACTAAATATTGTCTGTCTCAGTACTGCTGTGTTTGTTCTTGATGTTCTGTGTATTATTATTATTATTATTATCTTCATTATTATTATTATTATTATTATTATTATTATTATTATTATTATTATTAATAGCATATACTGTGAAGTGAATTACTCATTTTACTCATTTAAACCTCAGTTCACTCACCGCAATCTGTCTGAAGCTCTTATGCAGCATGGCCACCAGAAGCTTGGTGAGAACGATCACCACAACAATGTTATATGTACCAACGATGAGGGCTCCCACGAATGAACGCAGCTCCTCCGTGTAGCTGATTCTGGTCACAAAGAGTGCCACATGGGCCAGGGAGAAGATATACCAGAACAGGGCGTAACACGTCCCCATAAACCTAGACAAGAGAGAGAAAAAGGTCAAAGCTTCCAAAAAGATACGGTTTACATGTATTCAATGCAAGATATTTTGATGTATCCTTAGCTTATGTAATTATACTTCTAAATTCACTGGATTCCTAAGTAATTAACTATCCTTCAGTTTGAGAGAACCCAGCACTGCTATCTGAGTAAAAAGGGCATAAAAAGTTTTTAATGGAAAATGTGCCGAAAAGTTCAGAAAAGTGCGGAAATGCGATGAAGTACGTGTGGAAGGCGTCGTTGCTCTGCTGCTCGCAGAATATGCCTTCGCAGTCTTTACTGTCATCCTTGCTCTGGAACGTATCCTTCTTGTCTTTTCCGTAGAGTTGCGTCAGGCCAATGGTAAAGGAGAAGAGCACCAGCAGGAACAGGCCCAGAAACTTCCCAAACTCCTGCAGCATCTGACCCATAGAGATCTACAGCCACACAAATATAGAAGACATTACAAATGCTTTATTTGGTGCTAACTTTTAAATCAGCAGCAACTATATGTCATTTAAAAGCAATGCTTTCAATGATATAAAACCTGTTGCAAATAAGTATACGGTGTTACGATTATGTCTGTCCTATGCAACTTCATAGCTTTCAAATAAGTTGTAGGACACTAGAAAGCATCAAGCACAATTAATATCCAGAATTCATCATACTTAAAAAGTGGAAATTAAATCTCAAGGAAGATAACTTGACAAAAAATAACTGTAAATAGATAATTAGAATTATAGATAAATATATTTTCTATCATTGCATAACTTGTCTGTTCAAAGGATTCTTAAAATATTAAAACATCTAAAATATTTTGATATTTAAATCCACACTGTACAAGTTATTGTTGTTTAATTCAACGGGGAAAGCTTGTGAATGAACTTTAATTTGGCTTGACAAAGCCAACTAATAAAGCTTCAAAAGTTAAAGCAGTTACAGAAAACTGTTGACTATTTTTGATAATTGTGTTTATATAGTAATTACACATAGTTACTGTACTATTGCTATGTTGTTGCCATGCTATTCCAGTTCGTTGTTAGGGTGTTGCTTGGTGGTTGCAACAGTGTTGCTAGGCTGTTGCAATGGTATCTCCGGTAGCTGCATAAGTATTGCTAGGCATTACTATGCTATCTCAAATGGTTGCTTATTTGTTGCTAGGGCACTGCTAGATGCTGATGTGCTTCTAGGCCAGTGCAGTGATATAGGAAGTGGTTGCTAATGTGCTGCTAGGCCTTTGCTATGGTATCCCAGGTGGGTGCTAGTGTTGTTAGCATACTTTAATGAAAAAACATTTGTCTACAGATTCTATACTGACTATGGAGGTAGCAGTTATAAGCACTATATAATATATAATCAGTTTCAGGATGTTGAGCATTCCCCCATTGATTGCTACCATAAGCCAAATTGGTTAAAAAAGCTCAAACAACCTATTTGGGTGTACATCCTATGACCGTGCAAAATTTTGGGTTCTAGCTCCAAAGCTGTAGGAAGAATAATGTTGCAAATTTTTATTAAATAATAATAAAATAATACTCCTAATCATAGGAAGAAGAAAACTCAGAAATTATTCCAAACTTTTGAATGGTCATGCAAATAGTCCTGAATTATAAACATTATTATTAATATTTTTTTTGCCATTTGGGAGATACAAGGTTTTGACACAGTTTCTCAGTTCGGCTTCTGCTGTTTACTGTCCATTTTAAAGGGAAAACATTCTCATTGAGAAACCATGCAAGTTGTGAGCTACTGTTTACATAGACAACGCCACGTTTGAAAGTATCAGGCACTTGTCAGTCCAACATCTCAACACATCTCTAATCATTAACAGTTAACACTTACACTCTGATGAGGCTTAATTAAAGAGTTCTGTTTGTTTTTCCTCATTTCCCTCCTGAGGAGCTAATCAGAGCAGCTATCTTTGGACTGATGTTTACTGCTGTTGTGTATCCACTTATTTTGGGAGTATCCAACATGACTGGGTAGAGCAACTCATCATCGAAAAGCAAACATGTTTATGTATTTTTCTTGTGCTGCATGGTATCATTAACCAACCCTAAATGTCAGAAACAGCCCTCCCTTTACTGAACCAGTCTTTTCAGGTAAACATTGGTCAGTCCAGCAATAAGGCAAAGGCCAGGGACATGTTTCTACAGTCTCTCAGACACAACCAACAGAGTTAAACACTCATTTACAAAGAACCAGACACATACAGACGAAGAACTGCCTTCCTCCAGACGCTCTTAAAAATGATGATGCTAAAAAAAGCTTCTTTGGAGTGATATCATAGAACAGAGGTCTTCAAATCCAGACCTTGAATCCAGTTTCCAGTGATTACAATATCCAAGACCAGAAACTGCATTCAAGGTCTGGATTTGAAGACAAAGAAGCAATTTTAGAACAAGACAAGAACCATTTTAACAGGATTAAATGGGAACTCAATTTTTTTTTTCAAAACTAGGACTAAAACCAGGTTTTAGTGGCACAAATTAAATTTTTTGCCCTAATGTGACTCAGATCTGATGTTTTCAAATCCGACCTTTCATATGTGGTCCCAGATTGGATACATATCTGATTTGTGGCCATGTGACCACCAAATGTGATGCTCAGATCGGAATTCATGGGCTTTTTTCCCCACTGCACGTGCGCCATCATTACCATGACAGCAGTGCCGAAAAGAAGTTAAAGCCAGTAAACGGTGGAAAAGCAGCTCATCTCACCTTTTTGTCCTTCGTCTGGCTCTAATAATGAAGCTGAGAGCTGATCAGAGTTAATTATCTAGTGAAGCTCGTTCTGCTCGTTAGTTTGTGCTGATGCAGTCACGTGACATTATTGAGTAGGATGAGCTCGTGTGGGTCATTTCAGGACACCAGCTCGTTCACATTAATGACAAATATGAATCACTTACCTAAACCAGTGTGAACCGTCGTGTCAGAGATCGGATTTGAGCAAAAAATTGGATTTGAGCAACGAGGCTTGTAATATGAACGTAGCCTCAGAGTGGTTTAGTATATAGTTCATTGTAAAGACTCAGATTTCATTACAGTGATGGTGATGGGAATAAGGGGTCACAATGTCTACAACACAAGATGCATTTTTTACTATCCCAGACCACCAGTGAACCTACATGTATTCAGAGTTTTATATGTAATGCTGATACAAAGAAAATGTTTTCTTTGGGGGCTATTTTGCTTTTTGTGTAATAACATTCTGTGAGAACTGCACATCCAAGCCAAGAAGCATTTAGGCACCTTTATTTTGAAGACCTCTGTTGATCACTCTGCCACAGACACAGGTTCGCCAGTGTTTCTGGAGAACCGTGATAAGATGAATTCACGGATTCCTTGGTGTCCTGTGTAGAGGATTTAGGCTGTAATGGCTGCACTGTTTTTGAGTGAGTACGCCTTCATTCGTGTGATTCATATTCCTGTCACGCTGAACTCCCCAGTGAACAGTTTCCACAGCTAATCTTTCACAAGCCTGGTCTGCAGCAGTGTGATTTAGCAGCAGACAGCGGGATGTGGCGTACTGACCGCGGCGTATCGTCCACACAGCTGTGCTGGAATGCGAAGGGTCCCCCTCACTGAGACATATCGATGTAGACTTAGAAGTCTAGAGCTAGGACAATTACACTAACACTTTATCTACATTCTGTATGGACTGTTTGAGTCTGTAGAACTTCACGGGTTACAGATAATTAGTAGAATATTAGGAAGCTACAAATAACTGATTAATGTCCCACCTCCCAGCTGAAATGGAAGTTTTGATGAGTTTGACTGTCTCTATGTTCACATCTATTGGTCAGCACTCTGTGTAGTTGAATTTGTTTATGATGTAAGTGTCTTCAACTCAATCAGAAAGTGGTGGATTGTTACCCCAGTGCTTACAAAAGTTGTGGTTCAAATGCCATCTTACCCCTATGATTCCAGCTGCCCTGATTTACTTCAATGTTAGAATAAGCAGTGTCCAGACAAAGCTTTAAATCTGGTTTCTTTGACTTGCACAGTACTGTATATATTTAGAATTTGCACTATTATGGACGTTTATGGCAGTCAGTAAGTGGCGTGTCACTAAGAACTTGAAGTACACTCTTAAAAAATTTGCTATAGTTGGTTCTATACAGCACCCAAAAGGGTTCTTCTATTTACAGTGTCAAGCTTGTAACAGAAGAACCCTTTCAGAGGCTATAGAAACACCGGAGAATTTGCTGTAGATGGCTCTATATAGAACATATTTGAAAAGAGTTCTATATAGCACATAAAAAGGCTTCTTCTGTTGTTACGGTGTCAAGCTTGTAACAATAGAAGAACCATCTAAAGCATATTCATGCAAATTTTCCATCTATAAGAACCCTTTAATCGTGCAAGGGGTTCTTTGAATTCGCATGGTTCTGTATAGAACCATTTACTTTATTAAAGGACCCTTGAAGCACCATCCTTTTTAAGAGTGTACGCACAAACAGCTGAAGAACCGTCCACACATTAAAGGGTTAAGCAGTCGGAATAATGGCTGACTTCTGGCCCACCACACAAACAGAGTAGCAGGAAGATACTGTAGCTTCAACTCCCAGTGACCACACAGTTAGTCAGAAGTGATTAGCATTTTCCTGCTGAATAGCTTTACCCAGAATTTAACAGGAAACCACTGGGGGTTTCCTCAGACTTGGAAGAATGGTTACATTTCTCTGCAATGAACCTTTTCACACCAAACCACTCAGAACAACTGTATTTATATCTCAGTGATTCAATGATGCTGGAATTCCTCTTTGAATATGAAATAATAAATTAACAAATTCAAGTGTTCAAATCACTTCCATGGTCTCAGGTGTATAAAGCCGAGCCCCTAGGCCTGCAGACTGCTTCTACAGCCATTAGTGAAAGAATGGGTCGCTCTCAGGAGCTCAGTGAGTTCCAGCGTGGTGCCGTGATCGGACACCACCTGTGCAACAAGTCCAGTCGTGAAATTTCCTCACTACTAAATATTCCACAGTCAACTGTCAGTGGGATTATAACAAAGTGGAAGCGATTGGGAACGACAGCAACTCAACCACGAAGTGGTCGGCCACGTAAAATGACAGAGCGAGGTCAGCAGATGCTGAGGAGCACCAACTTTCTGCAGAGTCAATCACTACAGACCTCCAAACTTCATGTGACCTTCAGATCAGCTCAAGAACAGCGTAGAGAGCTTCATGGAATGGGTTTCCATGGCTGAGCAGCTGCATCCAAGCCTTACATAACCAAGCACAATGCAAAGTGTTGAATGCAGTGGTGTAAAGCGCTGTCACAGGACTGTAGAGCAGTGGAGACGTGTTCTCTGGAGTGTCCAATCACGCTTCTCCATCTGGCAATCCGATGGATGAGTCTGGGTGTGGCGGTTGACAGGAGACGGTACTTGTCTGACTGCATTGTGCCAAGTGTAAAGTTTGGTGGAGGGGGGATCATGATGTGGGGTTGTTACTCAGGAGTCGGGCTCGGCCCCTTAGTTCCAGTGAAAGGAACTCAATGCTTCAGCAGACCTAGAGACTTTGGACAATTACATGCTCCCAACTTTGTGGGAAAAGTTTGGGGCGGCCCCTTCCTGCTCCAACATGACTGCGCACCAGTGCACAAAGCAAGGTTAAAAAAGACATGGATGAGCGAATTTGGTGTGCAAGAACTTGACTGGCCTGCACAGAGTCCAGACGTCAACCCCATAGAACATCTTTGGGATGAATTAGAGCACAGACTGTGAGTTAGGCCTTCTCGTCCAACATCAGTGTCTGACTTCACAAATGCACTTCTGGAAGAATGGTCAAAACACTCCTAAACCTTGTGGAAAGCCTTCCCAGAAGAGTTGAGGCTGTTATAGCTGCAAAGGGTGGGCTAACATCATAATAAACCCTATGGATTAAGAATGGGGTCACTCAAGTTCATATGCGTGTGAAGGCAGACGAGCGAATACTTTTGGAAATATAGTGTATCTGCCTATTCAGTAGAGAGCACTTTAGCCCTGCCGACTTGCCCTGACTATATAAGGAATGTTACAGCCTGGACTGTTTTCTGAATGAACCACAATACAGACCAGCCAATCAGAATTTACATATCGACATAAAGGCACAGTAACAAAAACAGCATGTTTAATTTTAAAGAGAGGTCAGAAAATGGTCATGTAAAATTTGTTTTTGGTACATATACCACACAAATGTCACGTGCGGAAAATATAGAGGAAAAGTGTGTATGCATGTATATAGAATATGAGCCCTTTTAAAATCACTGCAAACAGTCCTGAGAAAAGGATGATCTCATCAATGCAGCTCCACTGGTACTTTATGTAATAGCTTCCCCTTGTTTTGATAGGCAGCGACAGAGAAAAGAGGGAGTGATAGAGAGGCTTTGAAGCCTGAGCCTACACAGTCAGTGTCAGATTTTTTGCTACAAATCAGCATCAAGCGGAACGCAGAACTCCAAGCAATGGCAGTATTTTGTGCGTGAACTTGAGAGACAAATGAAGAACAGACACCAGAAGAACTGCCACAGAAAAAGCACACAAGAGAACAATGGAAAGTGAGAAGAATAGCCAGAGTACTCCATCTGACGGATAGGAAAAACAGTTGTTTTCTCTGGAATCCATCTAGTTAACAGCTGGGCCTGTGGGCATTACATAACCAAAACAGTGGTCAAAGAAACAGCCATTTTCTCTGGCTCATTATCCTGTCTGTATTAAGAGAACCATCAACGGGACTATACTATTTAGCTATAAAGAAGCCTTGATTTACAAGCAATAATACTGGCTGGATCTGCTGAATCACCAAGCTGGCATCTGTCCTGCCTCTTCTGTAGCTGAAACACAAGCTAAATCATGTTCATAGTGTTCCTGAACCCTAATAACATTCCCCTGAAATGACTGCACACATCTTTTCCAATATAAGCTGCCACAGGACTCAATATTGCATCTCCGAGCCAAGTATTGTTGCTGGCTCGAGGTGAATATCTGATGGCTAAATAAGAGGCAGTGCTGCACAAGAGTCTGACAGTGAGAGGTTGTCTAGTCAGCTAATAAATCCTGTAGTTGGCACTGTGGAGAGCTGTTGACTAATGAGAGACTGCAGAAGCAGAGTCAAAATGGAGGGTCCAGAAATGCAGTATATGTATGTATATATGTGTGTGTGTGTGGGTGTGTGTGTGTGTGTGTATTGTTTAAAAAAGAGAAACATAGTGTCCAAGGACACAACCAGGAATACTTGGTCATCCCTGGGACTTGAACCGACAACCTTCCAGTTACTGGCTGCCTCTCCTACCACTACACTTCTGATGAAGTTTCTGTTTCTCGGAATTTAAGAAATGTGACTTTTGAGAACAGACAGTTGTATTTCACAGCTAACAGTTATAACTAGTGCACTACAAAAACAACAACAAAAAAAATATATAAAATGATATCAGCCAATAAAAAAAACTATTGGACTTTTGAGACCCTTAAAAACGGAAACACATTGTCTTTATTTTTTTTCAAGGATTCAGCCCTACATTTTTTGTGTTGCTTGGACTCATAGTGTCCATTGTATATAAATAGCAACACTGGTGGTGCCCTGTATATAAATAGATGTGCTGATGGTCCTCTATATATACACAAAGGCAGGTGGTTCCCTGTATATGAACAGAGGTGTTGGTGGTCCCTGTATATGAACAGAAGTATTGGTTGTGCTCTGTATGTAAATAGAGGGATTGGTGGTCCCTGTATCTAAACAGAGGTGTAAGTGGTGCCCTGTATATGAACTGAGGAGTTGGCATTTACCTGTAAAGGGCCAAGGATGGAGCTGGTGGTGTACATGAAGAAGAGGCGCAGGTAACTCAGCACATTGGCAAAGGCAAAAAGCCCCTCTGCTACCAGGATAGGGTGAGATGCATCCCAGTGCTTCCGCTCAATCCCTTGTACATTCTTAAACTGAAACAACACACACCCAACACATCAGTTTCTGTACACTGCCTGAAAAACATGCTTTTATTTTACACCTCATTGAATCTATTCTAATCTATGATGAGAGAAATCTGTCATTAGGCTGTAAAACACACCCAGGAGGAAAGTAACACAGCAGCACTAATTGGTGCAGTGGTGGGCTCAGTGCCTTGCCAGAGGGCCCAACCAGAAACACCCAGCCAGTTGTAGGATTTGATCCTATGACCTTGCAGTTGCTGACCAGCAGTAAATTAATATTGTTTTTGCTGGTTTGCAATACCTTAAAATAGTAAAAGTTCAAAACTCATTGTTAACTTTTAACAGACTTGGAGTTTAGGCTAAAACTATTTTTTTAAAATTACCCCTATGCCCATTCACTGTATTAATTATGTTCACTTTATTAAAACAAATGACTGAACATTTTGTCACCACCCAAACAATCATAACACTACAGTCGTGACAATTTCAGCTACTTTTTAGCACAACTCAAAAACATTAGCCAGTACATGACCCTGCACAGATGTACATGCATAAACATATTTTTCAATAACAAAAACAAAATGAATATAAAAATTGCAGAAAATATGTTTCAGTAGTGACCATTTTTAATGTTCCACATTGATCTTCAAACTTTGGTACACATTTGTTTAAAAAACAATAGGATCCAACTGCTCACCTTGTGGTCATGAGGGACAGGGATGCAGTCTCATTTCCTGCTCTAAAATGCAGGGCCGTAGCTACAATAAGGCTCTGCCTTCAGACTAAACCTCTCTGTGTTTCAGTAGTGACATGAAAACAGTGCATTTTTTTATACACATCGACGCATCTTTTTTCTCTACAGGATTTCTATTTTCTTATTGTCTGAGTACTTGGTAGTTTTAAAACTAAATATTTGTAATGATCTTTAAAGAACTTACTTCCAATATCTTTTATTAATAAGACAAATGGACGTGATGTGGTGAGTGAACTGGAAGACTCTCATTCACTGCTTTTGTTTGGAGCTCATGAGATGTTGCTGCCGCTCATTTGCGAGAAAATGCGCAGTTACGGTGAAATAAGATCCAGTGATGATGGATGTCCACGCCGTCCTGCCCGCTTTCTTGAGTGATTTTATAACTCCAGATTTGGTCTTGCACTGGGGGGTTTGATGTCATTGTGTCAGTACAATATTTTTCGAGATTTACAATATTTTTCGCTGAATCTCGGCTGCACAGTGTGCAGCATAGCACGAAAGCACCGGTTACGTGGATTCATTCGCATTTATAAGAAGCGCAATTGGATCTGTGATGCATGAAATCTGCAACTAGAGACGGTCTCTGTCTAAAAAGTTGCGAAAATGAACTCGCTTCTCTTCCGAATTTTCCTGTTCCATCTTAAATGGTGCCACAGTTACATTCGGCGCATCATCAAAATTTAAGGTGGAACCGGAAAATTCAAACGAGAAGCGACTTCAGCCTCGTAAATCAGTCGAACGTTGAGAGACATTTTACAAGAAACTGTTCTAGTTTTGAGGAATGTTTTCTGGCGGAGACGAGAGTAAAGCTGCTAAAGCTAAGCTAAAGCTTAAAGCAGAGCAAAGTAATCTGTGTTTTCGTTTACATTTTAATCTATACTAGGGCATCAGCACACACTGAGACATACTGGGCATTAAATATCTCCCACGGTGGTCTTATTTTTGATGAAAGGACAAAATGTCTCTTCTGAACATTTGTGTTGTGACTCCTGACCTAACCTGGCTTTGGTGCAGAGCCAGTCAGATTTCCCGCTCATCCAGCTGTGTTTTTGTTATGTGCCACCACAGAGTGTCCGGGAGCTTCACTTACCCACTTTCAAGTTCCGAGCTTTGCGTTCCGTCAAAATTACATGATAAACTAAATATTTAGAAAATAAAATTTTTGACATTTATGAATCAATTCAGAATTGTTAATGTCTGAATCGCGATGCAACTAAGAATCGAGTTTTACCCGCATCCCTATATATATATATATATATATATATATATATATATATATATATATATATATATGTGTGTGTGTGTATATGTATATATATGTATGTGTATATATATGTATATAATATATAGAATACAGATTGAACTAATTCAGTAGAATGGTCTTTATCGGGTTGGTTGATAATATCAGCTAGTACTGAAGTTCTTCAGATTTATCTGTATTGGCGACAATCCTGCTGACAAACCACCAATATTTAGTCAATATTTAGCTTTATATTGTAACAGAAATCTCTCATGTGAGGAAAACTGCTCACTTCTGAGAATTGCAAGTTCATTCATAGCTGATAACTGACAATTACATCAGTCAGGAAAGCATTTGTGAGTGAGTGATGGGGAGAGGGAGGACCACTCAGAGAAAGCAGGCCAGAAAAGTAGGCTGGAATTTCAGCCATGGACGACCGTGGCATTGATGAGATTCAAACTCACTATCCCAATGACAACAGGGCCAACACTTAGATGGCCGGGACACTTGGGAACACAAGTCATCAGATTTTTAGCAAATGGGTCACATCAGTTGGGCTGCAAAACTGAATGAACAACTGATAAAAAGATGATTCCACCACCCTTGCACTTTATCCCCTTGTTGTGATGTCACTCAGGCCTTTCACAGGTTTAAACCTTTGGAAATCACAGTGTGATATAGCAGTGCTACTGTACATGACAGATTTGCACTATAAAGGATTGTGAGAATGGCACAGAGGATTACAGGATGTGACCTATATTCACTCAACATGCTTCACACCATCCACTCTCGCAATAAAACCCAATCCATTATTTAAAAGTTCACCCACCCTGCTCACAGACTGTTCTCTCCTTACTGTGCTCTGGCAAGCAATATCACATTAGTAAGGCATGGACTGCCAGAATGAAAAATAGCTTATTCCCCTCTGCAGTGCTCAGAGTAACTATAATGACTAATACATTCGTACATACAACACCATTTGCCCAAATTTACTTATTTACTATTTAGATACGAGTTTATTTATTTAAACCACTGTGCCAAGACCAGATAGCAAAACAGACGTAGTAGAACTGGCTTTCTGAGAGTTTAAACAGTATTTTAATCAGGAATTAGAGTTAATTCAATCAGTGATTTGACTGTAGGTGTGCCCACCTTCCAGAAAACAGAACTAGAAACAGAACAGCATGATAGATCATACATGAAATAAGCTCTGGTGTTTGCAAATGACATAGTTGCTTCACTTCAGACACACACACACACACACACACACACACACACACACACACACACACACACACACACACACACACACATTTTCTAAGCCGTTTATCCCTCAGGGTTGCGGTGGGTTTGCTGGAGCCTATCCCAGCGGTCATTGGGCGGAAGGCAGGATACACCATGGACAGGTTGCTAGGCCATCGAAGGTCTTCACTTCACATTATCAAAAATTAAAAATATATATTTTCAAATACTGTATAAATGCCCTGGTGTGGTGCATAAAGCAAGCATTTCTCAGTTGTATAGTGTTACACTCATTAGTGTAATGCTTGTCTTCTTTGGTTGTTTAATTTAATTAGGAATATAAAAAGCATCAGTACATTATGTTGTATCAGCCTGGATGTGGTAAATTGATTTTGGGATTTTAAAATCAATTATAATAATAAAATTCTCCATAATATAATAATAAAGTTTCTGTCACCAACACTGTAAAGAAATCTGTAAAGAACTATTTCACACTAAACCACTCTGAATGACTTGACATCTTAACCACTGAACTATGCAGAAATTTTGAAAAATTGGTGGAATTCCCCTTCATTGGATTTGTGAGTTGTGGCAGTCTTCCCACTAAAAATTACATTGCAGGCTTCACTGTATGAGTTTGACCATCTGTGTATTAGTGCCTTCAGGCCATCACCCCAGAGTTGTAACTGTACATGAATCAATCGAGGTCACCGAGGTAACCCCCCCGTTAGCCATGTTAGTATTTTAAAGTTTACTCCATAAGGTCTGACCTTGCTGTGGGCCACCACTTTGAGTGCGAAGGTGGCCAGGTAGAGAGAATTCATAACAAAACTCAGCTGGTTCCTCGACTCCTCCAGGAAGTCCTCCAAACCCTCATACCAGAGACGCTTCACATCTGACCACACCATCCCTGCAGACATAGAGAAAAGACAGAGAGAGAGAATTCTCAATAAGCACTCACACTACTGGACTCTGGGATGCAAACAAAGAATTCCTGTCATTGTGGAATCTCTTCCAGACCCCATGTGTAGATGCTGGGTGAGTTACAGTGGTGGGGGAGAGGCTCACTCAGCCACGAGTCCTGCATGGCTGAGAGAATTTATGTCGGAAAGTTCTCAGATGCATCTCTCTCTGCTGTTAGGACCAATAAACCCAGCACTAAATCCGTGTAGAGTGGGTCAGTTAAAAAAACACGCCATCAAACTACCCCATCTAATTTTAGTTTAACAGTATAAGAATAATGTATTACAAAAAAATATTCTTTCATCCTTAAAGTGTTATTTGGGCTATTCACGCATAACAGTGAACTCTCAGTCACGCAACACTGAGAGAAAAGTGAAAAGAAGTCAGAAAAATAAAAAAGTGAGTCAAATAAAAACATAAAAAACAACAGGCAAACAAACTCAAATTTTAAAGAAAAAAAAGAAAAAAAAGAAAAGCTATACAGAAAGCAGTAATTTGCAGAAACTGTGAAGAGCCTTAAAGGGCCCTTATCCAGTTCAAGTGGCTACCTAATACTGACAAAAAGCAGATATATATACAGCTATATGCAAAACTTTGGGCGACCCTGGTCAAATGGCTTTTTTGTTGATTTTTTAAGTGAAAATAAGTTAACACTGTCTTCTACAGAGAACACACTTTTGCACATTTTAGTGTGAAATCACTATGTAATTGCTGAATTTAACATTCCAATATGTTAAACTATTGTTTAACATATTGAAATTGTGCATTAAAATGGCAGAAAAACACCATATGTAAGTTTGTTTTTTGAGTGTTATTTTCCCTATTTAAAAAAAAAAGCTGTAACTTGACCAAAGGTGCTCAAACTTACGACTGTAGATTGGCAGAGGGGAGTGAAAGCTGTACATATCCAGAACATATGAGTCAGAGAGATTGTATTCATCATAGAACAGATATCATCTGATTAAATCTGTGCCTTGCACATACTGAAGAATAGGGTAGCTGAGATGTCCCAGTCTTCAGCTTCCAACTCTACCTGGAAGTCAGCTTTCAACTGTTATTAAAAGAAAGATAATAGGTGGATGACATCGGGGGGAGGTGGGAGGGGGGGTATGGTAAGGAAAGTGTATTTAAAAGGTGTGAAAGAATAGCAAATACGACATCAATCCACAGGTCTGTTATTCATTTAATTCCTGCCTTAAACTAGTGACACAATGAGGAATCTACTAGAGATAAAAGCAACGAAGAGCTGTGACCACTCAGACAACAACAGAACAGAAAATTAGAAAGTGCAACTTGTCTTGCAAATCTTTTCAGGACTTTTATTCCAAATAAATAAGAAATAAACTGCAACAAACACATCATGTTTATTTACTACTCTATATAATTGAATCATACTTAACAACTGAAGTAGGTGCAAACTATTGTTTATTGTGCAAATCAGTTAAAAACAGAAATGAATAATCTATAGATAAACCTGAGGTTTTTTGGGTTGGAAAACAGTACTGAACATTGGTTCACATCCAAATTTCATGCATATCTGCATCCTGTACACTCACTCTTACATCTCTGTGTGTCAGACTCTGCTGGAGTTCAGTAAATATTACATTCACACTAACAGTAGCAACGGTTGAGCTGCAGATTTCAGGGCCAGATGGACACACTAGGCCAGACGTTGGCAACCCAAATGTTAAGAAGAGCAATTTTGTCCTTTCAACAAAAACCAAACCACCTTGGAAGCCACAACACTATATCCGTACATGTCCTACTGTAGGCTACTATAATATAAAAATATAAACAAAAATCCAGACTTACTTTTAAGACTAACCCTAACCCATTTAAGGTGGAATGTGAAACTTTGAACAAAAAGCTGGCAAATGAGAAGCTGACTTCAACTTCACAACTTTTCAGTGTTTGACAGCTTCTCGTTGCAGATTAAACGTATCAGAAACCCAGCTGCAGTGTAAACACAAATAAGTCTGTTCATCTTCAAAGTGTCAATGTTGGCCTCTCAAAGAAAGAGGTGACCTCCATGAAAGGTAATTTTGGCTTTTTGGTTCGAGTAATAACTAAATATTTAAATTTGTAGAGAGCTATCTGGAAGTCTGGTGCAGTTGAGGTAGACCCTTCTCTAGGATGTTTATATAAAATCAGACATTCCTATCAATAGTTTATAACCAGAAAAAAGACTCAAGATCTAAAGAGAGTGTTAGAAGTTAAAAGCAGTGCAGCATCTGTTCACAAAAAAAAAATCTTACTCCAGGCCCCCATATTGATTTGACATATGTATAACTGCATATAGCAAGAGCACAGGGTTCATTAGCTTTAGCAAAGAGCAGGAGACAAAGTGGGCAACACTGCTACTATGTGCAAAGCAGTACTGGAACATAGCTTTAGCTGGTTTCACTACTGTGCAGTAAAGCAAGAGAAAATACACCACAGGCCAAAATTAAGAAAGCAACTATTGAGTTTTACACTTTAAAAATATTTTACAATTAAGACAACTGGACAACCACCACCACAACACCATCTATTTGCTGATCTATCTTAATCAAAATAAGTGTAATCCAGAATATTTAATACGTGTTGCCGGGCAGTATTTTAAATATATTAAACAGTGTATTCTACAATAAAGGTTTCAGAGGAATCCGAAAGAAGGAATCAGGTGGATCTACTTAGAGTCACAATAAAACCCTGCAGGATAAACAACAGGAGCTAAACTCATTAAAAGTCAGTTAATGAGAGTACAACATCACTGCAGGCATTAGTTAAAGCCTTTTTACAATTATATTAATTAATATTACTGCTAATAATGTACAAAATCAATGTATAAAAAATCTAGCTACTTTCGCTTCCAAGCATTTGGCCTATACTGTATACAGCAGCATAAAACCCAAGATGCATATGTGTGGCACAATATAATATCAGAATGATATCTATATTGACAGATAATTGTTCAAGAAGTATAAGATGTCTAGACCTGACCAATAATTCAAACCATGAGGTGATAAGCAAGTTTGAAATATGGATAAATCTGGACAACATTACTAATGAACACTGAAATATTGTTTATTTAAAACCACAAGTATTTTACCGTAACATTCTGTATATCTAAAGTTTTCTCCATCAAAATTTTAAAACCATACACATTAACACTAAATGGTGTCTTTGACGTTAGAGCCCATGGTTGCTCATCTTTTGCTCATGTTTTTCATTCTAATGCCGTGAGATACGAGCTTCATCACAAACAACACTACTATAGGGCTCCACTCTGAGTTACTGACGAACTTTTTAGCAGAACAGGCTCAGCGTCTGCATCTTTGAGTCGCACTGGCCAAAAGAAAAATGGTAGCTTTGTCATTATTACGGTCTGATAAATCCATTTCTTCTTCCTATCCATCTCAGGCTATGTTTACACAGCAGGTAAAAGTGGCCCAAACATGTGACACAGATGTGTGTCTGTGCCAGTGGGAACAGTAAAAAAAACACTGAATCTGACATTTTCAATTCCGATTTGAGACACTTTCATATGTGGCACTGAAATCTGATACGTGTCTAATCAGCGGCAATGCGCCTCAGTCTCAACAGCCAGATCAGAATTCATGAGACGTTTACGTCAGTCCAACTCGACATTCATCATTATTTTGCGCTGCTGAGACTCATAAACATTTGACTTGAACTGATGACGGCCAGAGGAAACCGAGCCTGTAGCATCAAAGACCAGTGTAAAGAATCTGAGGACAAGAACCAAAGAAGTGGCCGTGGCCGAATAATATAACCTTTTTACGGTGAGCTCGAACTCACGGTGGACGATGAGCCCAGCTGTAAGCCACTGGAACTTCATAATCGCTCCTGTCACGCAAGTGAAGATGAAACTGAAGCTCCATTTAAAATGAAACCTGGAACGATGTGGATCATGGATCGGAGCGCAGATCAATCATGCATACAAAATGGATAAAGGAAAAATGATAAATTCTACCAATCGATTTCATGGCTGTAATGGATAATTACTGATAAATCGATTAGTGGTCTCCAACTTAGATATTATCTGGCAGCTCATACATCCATCAAGCACTATTAGAGAACTCCCTCTGGGTGGAGGACATTCTTGGTTCCCTTCTGAACAAACTCCAGTGCAATTTGCTTGAAATATGAATTCAAAACAGACAAAAGACCAACCAGACCAGACACAGAGTAAATGATTGTCTCTTCTCTGCAGAACTGCTTTGGTATGTGCAACAGACGATGTTGTATCATCTCTTTGCGAAAGTTGAAAGGGAAATTATGGAATGGATGCTTTCAGTTTTGGAGCGGAAACATGTTTGACGTTTGAAGCTATTATCAAATACTCAACATGCATGTTGTTTGACACACACGAAATATTATGCATTAATGCACCACATTTCTACATTTTACAAACAATAATCACCTGGAGGTGCTGCAGGAATTTCACCTCACTACAAAACATGAGGAAACAACAGCTTACTGCTTTAGAATATTACAAGACACACATTAAACCCACAAGCTCAGTTAGAGCACAACATGGTTCACAAAGTTTGCCAGCGTTATGATTCCATCTCATATACTGGTGCCAAATGTATGTGATAAAATCTGATCAGTCAGTTGAGATTTTTTTACCAATATGATTTTTTTTTTTTTACATCTTTTCGTTCAATTATCAACCGAATGAGTGTGAATGCTAAGCGAGCCAGACAGTATACAAACAGCATAAATAAACAAGTGCACTTTCATTTAGGCTTAAAAAAAATTATTTCATGCAGCAGCTCCTGCGTCTCTTTGTATCACATACCTGGAAGCTCTTTAAACTTTTTCTAAGATGAGTTGCGAAAAAGTGTAACCAAATAAATAAATAAATAAATAATCTTCAAACAGCTAAAATTAAAAGTGAAAAATTGTGAAGAAACATTTCTTTTTCAGCATGTGTATAAATATTCTCTTAACTAGACTAAGGGTTTTTGTTCTAACCTCTGTCTGATCGAAAAGGAACAGAAGCCCTGCAGTAACAGACACAAATGAGGCCTCAGAGTTGGAACTGACAACACAAACATTTAAGAAGTGCTAAAATGTCATCAAAAATTTCAGTGCAGCATACAAGTTCTTCCATATAGGGACTGAATACTTGGGCTTGGCTTGACTGCAAGGGGTGGTTAGTGCTGTCGCCTCACAGCAAAAAGGGCCTGGGTTTGATTCCCCAGCTGGGCAACAAGGGTCCTCTGCCTGGAGTTTGCATGTTCTCCCTGTGTCTGTGTGGGTTTCCTCCTGCAGTCAAACCAATTGGACATGCCCCTACACTGTTTGGAATAAAGGTACTTTGAAGGTACATTTTATGTTAATCAAGGTACAAACAATGTAAATGTACAATCAAACATACAACAGTGGCTTAAAGGTCCAACTGTGTACCTTATGTACGTTTCCCCCAGTGGAAAAGTACAGTTACACACCTTTTCATAACCTAATGTTTTAAAACAGAACAATAAAATAAAAAGCCTGGAGACGAGACGGGGTGTGTGGAGTCTTAGAAAATATAATTTCAGTGGATTATGGTGCAATTATGTTCCCTGACTGAGATGTACTGAGATGTTCCTTTGAGGTACCATCCCAGTGACAAGAGGGGAACTAGAGTCTCTGCCCCAGAGACAGTTTTATGCCTTTTTTTCTGAGATCGTAGGTGTGAGTGTGGGTGTAAATGTGTATGTCTGTCTGTCTGTCTGCCCTGCGATGGACTGGTGACCTGTCCAGGGTGTGTCCTGCCTTTCACCCAATGACTGCTGGGATAGGCTCCAACACCCCCTGTGACCCAGAAGAATAAGCGGCTTAGAAGTGTATGCATGCAGTACTGGTCCAGTTACTGTGAGCTTATGTATAAAATCGCACATATAACAACAAGAACTCTCAGGCAAATTCTAAATGTTACTTCCAACTGTGTACATGTAGTAGTTATGGGTTAAACTAGCAGGCCCCACTTCAACTAATACACCCCCAGTTTGCTGGTTGTAACTGAGTCTCGTGCAGGAAAGAGAGATTAGATAAAGCTCAAGTTAGCTTTTTATTTTCATTTCCTGTTCCATTAAATTATAAAGCATTTACATTCAGACATCTGTAGGAGCTCTATTGTGTATTATGTCTATTGTGTACACACTAGTGAATGCATACACACTTCTGGGACAGTTGTGGGCTGGAGGTTAGGGAACTGGCCCTGTGCCCAGAAGTCCCCAGCACCAACAGTCCATGACTGAGGTGTCCTTGAGCAAGACACCTAACCCCCAATTGCTCCCCGGGTGCCGTGGATAGGGCTGCCCACTGCTCCAGGCAAGTGTGCTCACTGCCCCCTAGTGTGTGTGTGTTCACTAGTGTGTATGTGGTGTTTCACTTCACGGATGGGTTAAAGGCAGAGGTGGAATTTCCCCGGTTGTGGGATTAAAAAAGTATCACTCACTAGCTTCTGCTTTATTTAAGGTGGAATGGTTACTCGAATAAGAAGCCAATATCACCCTCTTAAGATTGAAATTCAGCGTGACTGTGTAAATCTGGTACTGGCTGACATATCATGCAGTGCTCCATAGAGTTCATTACATTTTCTGCATAATGGATGTAGCAATTTTCATGCGAATCATGTGAAGATGGACAGCAGCTGCAAAAACTACAGAAAACCAATGTGGCAGTGAGAAGACCGAAATGAAAAAGATACTTAAGGAGGATGAGGACATATCCGAGCAGGTGGGCAGAGAAAAAATGCAAAATAACATTAGTTATAACACTGTCATGATTGTGTCATATTTAAGATAAAAGCTTTTCATTTTCATTTTCTCAGTAGCGGACCACCTCAGTTATAAAGACATGGATGAGCGAGTTTGGTGTAGAAGAACTTGTCTGGCCTTTGTGGAAAGCCATCCCAGAGGAGTTGAAGCTGTTATAGTTGCAAAGGATGGGCCGACATATTACATCCTATGGATTAAGAATGGGATGTCACTCAAGTTCATATGCGTTTTAAGGCATACGACCAAATACTTTTGACAATACAGTGCAAATCACTTGGCCCTTTCTGAAGCCAAGAAGGCCCTGGGGGGGTCCCCATGGATAGCTAGGAGAGGCAGGGAACAAGGAATGGGCTTCAGTTGGGCTTTAAATTGGGTGTAGAATGTTCTTGGGCTGTATTTGGGTTTAGACCAAAATTTCTGGCCTGTTTAAAGCTCTGCCTCTGACTAGTCTGTGGAGAATGCGTGTTTATTGTTGAAATGGGGAGTGAGCAGACATGTGGATGGAGCCGCCAGGGAAATGAAGCTGAAAGGCAGTCCACGCTGTTCTGTTTGGCTAAATGCAATTTAGTGCATGGTTGTGTTATTTTAGTAGTGTGTGGAGTCATTATACAAACATCCACGCACACACAGCCACACACTCATTTTCCATTTCCCACAAGACATTTGTTTCTGAGCACTGAGTGAATTAGAGGCAGTTAGAGCTCCTAGTCTGTTGACTAAAGGCCACACATCTGGATCTTCATGCTACATCTGAACATGGAACTTCTCCGAATCCACACCCGCATAGCATCCATGCCTAGCACCCACCAGGCGTGGATGATATGCGGGTGTGGGTTCGGAGCTTTTTTATTCTCTTTATGCTAGGTATGCTGACAGCACCCCCTCCAGGACTGCCAGATGTTCTCAAGTCAATGAGTGAGTTACGAAGCCTCATTAAAGTGTTGAACATATCAAAAGTGATCATTACAGCAGAGAAACACTCTGGAATTCAGATACACACCATGACATGATCTATTGTTTAAAATTCTACAAATCTGAACTATGAATACACAGGAAAATGCAGTGAATTTTCCTCAGGCAGATCGTCACACCCAGAGAGAAACCATCACCAAAGACAGCGCCCCTTTGGGGCTTGACCGATATGAACATTTTGTGGTTAAGACCGATACCGTTCACAATTAAAAGTATATTTTAATTTTATACTCAAGTAGTTAAACAGTGATTAATTGACTGATATGACTGTCTATACTCTCATCTTAAATTAAAACAGCAGAAACTCAGCTATAAATAATATAAATATTGTATCACTGACACACAGAATCTTTACACTTGTGGTTTCTGTTAATGACTTCTCATTTTTTTCACAAACTCAGCAGCTCTGTATCATATTTTTTGTGCTGTAATATGTTAATTTCATAATAAAATTATGTGATATCATCTTATCATAGCAAGATCTGAGCTGCAGAGATGCAACAAAAAGGTCAGTAATTATCGGTAATATTTTTGCTGACACCAATAAAAATGCAGGTCGTCTTTTAATATCAGCTGACCAATATATTGGTCAGCTGCTACTCTGTATATTTAACATTTAACCATTTTTTTCTCCTGTCACAAGAAAACCTTCAATCTGCATTGCTGACCATTTTAAAATGCCTTTGTTTTACTCCAGAAGAGAAAACGCACATGACAAAAATCAGGAACTTATCAAAACATGCTTTGCATGCATCTTGCTAATGGTTTCTATAGAGATACTGACCGCTGCTCTTCTGAGTCACAATATACCATAATGTCTGAAAATTAGAGGAAGTGATTCAAGATACGCAGCCCTCAACACTGAGACTGAACTTCTCTGATGACTCACTGGCTTTGATGTCCACCAACAACATGACAGAATATCTATTCATTTGTCAGCTAGATGCAACTGTTAACACACTGTATATGATATTTGAATACAATGCATATACTGTCAAAATATTGCAGATAGCAAACCACAAAAACAAAAACAAAACAAAATCTAAGATGGGTTTCCTAAAAATCATAGCTCCAACAGATGGAAGCCCCCCCCCCAGTATGTCTGGGAAGTTGAACTAATCTTTATACTTGAGTATTCATACAAGAATGGTTCATTGAAAAAAATAAAAAAATCAAACTTTCATACTTTCCTCTTTTGCCAAACACAGTTGATCAGCCAAGGTTTGTTTGTTGTCCAAAGTTTGCTTCTTCAGCTTTACATGGATGCTCTAAGGCTAATGTAGCTAAAAAGCATTGAACTCTTTTTCAGTGACACAGTCTTACAGCTCCAGCACAAAACCAAAGAAGCAAACTTTGGACAACAAGCATGTTTTAGCTGTTCAAGGGGAAAATGGGTAAATTAGATTTTTCAGTGAACTACTCCTTTAATAAAGACATATTTGTTTAACTAAAAGAAGAAATAGACTTGATATAAAGTCCTAAAAAAATTGTTCCATAATCCTTCCATAATTTAATTCTGCATTTTTAAGCAAACAGCGTTATTCACAGTTGCATAGGTCTATGTTCTGCTGCAGCTGGATCCAGGATGCCTCAGTCTTAAGTGATTAAGCACGATGCTGGATAAACTGCTGTAGGCATGTTCGGTGGCGTGTGACTTTTCTTTTTCAACAACGTACCTTCTCTCTGATGTCCTACACTGCAACACAATGAATACACCAGCAGTGAATACTGTTAACAGCGTATTTCATTCCCTGTGGACACCCCTAAGTCTTTGCTCCACTGTAAAGCGGAACAGTTCCTACAGTCACATTGTGTCGTTTCATGCTGGTGTGGACTTGCGTGACCAATTTTGTTTTCGTTCTCTATCTGTTGTGCTGCTAAATCAGTACTAAAAACTACGGAATAAAAGAGAGTGCAGAGACCGCAACTTCATCCTGTGTATACATAAGAATACATAAGCTGCTGTCATTAATGGGAGTGACATAAAAATGCAACCACTTATAGCAATAATTAAAAAAAAATTAAAATGAACATTTGTGACAAATACTTATAATAACATGATATTATATTAAGAAAAAAACATAAGACAATACACGTGCACACATGTAGTGTTCTGTATGTCCTTTTATGGCAGCTTATTACATTTCATAAAATTCACTTTTCAAACAAAGTTACAAAACTTCGCCTGTTTAAAACCACTGCCGCTCCCATAATCCCACTGCCATCTCATGAACCGAGAAAACAATGCATCAAATACCAGTAACAAACTCATGCAAAACAGATGGTGACTGATATAAATGCCGCCTTTACAAAATATTAGTAATTTGGACTGACTACAGACACTTAATTTCTGTTTTCTAAATATGTATTCATTGCAGCCCTGCCCTTAAATATAAAACCTCATCTCTAATTTTCATACCTTCCATCCATTAAGGATCCTGTATACACGTTGCAGATTTCTGTCTTTGGAAAGAAAAAAAAATCTTCTAAATCATCCCTGCCAATGTCTACTTCAATGCATCAAGTCAACCAAGGTAAGAAATAAACAGTATATATAAAAGTGTTTAATGCCTGCAATAGTAATATAATGGTTAGGTTTAAGTTTTAAAGTTGGCTGTATTACTGATGGTGCTTTATATAATTGCACAGTAGTCTTTATTCATTTTCTGCAATTTTTACAGTCTTAACAGGCATTTTGTCTTTGGTTTCTCCAAGATTTATTTTCTTTACTTGAGCTGTGGAGCTGCACATGCCAATAACAATAATATACTAAAACCACTGTACAACTCCAAAATTAAGTATGGGATTCAGAATGTAATAGCAGCCATGTTTAGATGTAGCCTAGTAGTCTATAAATAATGTGACTAATACCTCAATTGGAATACAATGCATTCATGTATACACCTCAACAGGAATAGACTAGTCCGATTGAGGCCATTCCGATTACAAAGTTCAATGTAGCAGGAGCAGAAACTGGTCTGCAGAGGAGACTAAGTTTACGCTTAGAACTTTAAAAGACAGCGGTGGGACGGGAGTCCAGCTTATGTGTCTCAGAACACGACGTCTTCCTCTTGCCCTTCTTTAATAAGGACATGTAAGGTACAATTTCTTGAGTCTGACATCAATTTAAAGTAATTGAAAACACAAGCGCATATGTGAACAGCATGTAAACAGAGATTTTCCATCAGACTGTTAAGTGGAGTGTGAATTTAAACACAGTCTTAATACATAATTGAAATATATTAAATCGGATTGGCAAAAATTTTTGCATGCAAACACAACCTGTGTAGTGGGACGAGAGATACTCTAGTTATCTAAAACAAAACAAAAAAACATGCACAGAGTGAAGTACGGTCTACAGAACATCTTTCTGATTATGTCAGGATTCCAGCCTTAAAGCCCTGCAACCTCTCTGTCATTTGACCAGACTCCAACTTCTTTACAAGGTTTATGGCCACGAAGGATAAGGAGGACATGGAAGCTGTACTGAAGGCAAGACCGTCATAAAAAGGAGTCTGTCTTTTAAACAAACTTGACAGACCAAGTCAACAAACATAAAGGTACTACTATAAGGACAGACTATGTAACATCTGTCTCTGATTCGCCAGAGGGTCATGACCCAGTTGCTCTATGGACATGCTGCATTTGTTGGGAAAAAACATAAACATCCCATTTTTTATAAAAATCCAATTTTCTATTAGCAACGCAGACATCAGGATATTCATAATTTCATGTGACATATGTTCTCTGATTGTGAAACGGTACGACAGTGTAGGGATGTGTAATTGATTCTTTTCCCTCAAGTTTGTGTGTAATATACCTAACATGCCATATTTCATCTCAAATTAAAGGTAAAATCATGCCGGAGCCATTGGAATTGGATCTTCAAAACTGTGACACACCAGTTGCATGACATGAACATAATGTGAATTTAATGTACAGTGTCATAAGGAAAACCTGATTTTAGGTGGTGAAGACTGGAGGAGGACTCCAGACCGCTCCAATGTGGAAGAAATACCAATCAGCCCAGAGGAACGAGTCTGATGAGGAGTGGCTTCCTCCCACATCTAAAATCCATAAAAGTTCCAGCACCTCAAGTTGTCTTTGAAGTTGCAAATCAGAATTCTTCCTTTGACTTCTGATCACCAATTCTGGAGTCTGAACTTTCGGCTCTGACCTTCCAGCTAATCCTGTTTTGACTCTTCAGGAGACAATGTATGCAAACTTTCGGACTGGTATCTCTTTGTAACATCAGTTCACTCTTTGTCCTTTTCTTTCTCTGTTATTGCCTTTTTCTTGGTTTCCCAGTGCTGTGCAGTTTTGTATATCTGCCATGTGCCTTTGTTGCCTTGTAATGTGCATTTTGTTGTCATGTTGGCTCCTCCCCTGTCCTGCCCTGCCTTCACCTGCTCTTTGTCTCCTAGTGCCACCCTTTCATTGGTCTGAGGTTTCTCGTTTTCTGTTAGTATTTATACCCCTGTGTTTGCTCAGTCCCTTTGTCTTGCATTGTCTATACACCTTGCTTGCGCCTGTGTCTTGGATTATAGGTTTTGTTACTCTGGTTGTAGCTTTTGTTTCTGGTTTAGTTCTGTTTGTCTCGTCATGGATTTATCTGTTCCACTAAGCTCTGTCACTGTGTTTGGACTCTGTTGAATCTCATTTAATTAAAAGCAACTCGCACTTGCATCCTGCCTCAACGCCTCCTACGTTACACTCTTACTGTCCTTCACGATCACCGGAGTCAGCAATCTTTTTGAAGCAAGCTTCCAGCCAAAGCTACGTCACTGAACCCAAGGTGCATAAATATAAGCTTCTCTCTGCTTCTCTCCCAATACTGGCATGGCAATCAGTCTTGAGATGTGTAAACCCTCCAGAATCTAATTTGGTGTAAGCTCTGGATAAATAAGTGTAACATTTTTGTTCGTCTTCTGTTTTCACTGAGGCAACTTAATAGTACTGCTTATTTGACTTTACCTATCCTAGGGTTTCAGCCATGTGGCTGCTGAATTTGGGACCAAATTTCTGGCTTTGCTGCATCACATGAACGCAATGAGAAGTGGTTAAAATGAATCACCTTACTTTGGAAGAGAAAATTGTTACCTCAACAAAGTCGATAAAATAGGCTGCGATCCATATAGTTTCCCCTGAACTCCATGTCCCATTAAACTGGCATATAAGCTCTATAAGTACTTTTTAGAACTATGAACACTCGAAGAACCCTTTGCATGATTAGAGGTTTTGTTGCATCATTAAATGTCTTCAGATTGATGGTGCTCTATATGGCCTATAAAGAACCTTTTTGAAAAGGGTTCTCTAGAGCACTAAAAAAGGTCCTTCTATTGCTAATATCAAGCCTGTAACACAGAACAGCTCTTTTTGGTGTTATACAGAACCCCTTTCATAAAGGTTCTACATAGAAACATCTACATCTACATTAACCTGAAGAATGCTTTAATGATGCAAAGTGTTCTTTAAGTGTTCATGGTTCTATATAGAACTATGTTTTTTACTAAAGAACTTTTGATGAACCATCATTTTTAAGAGTGTACTGTGGAAAATAGGCTCTAGCTTCTCCTTGCATGTCAGCACTCACCTACAATCCAGAGGATGAGCAGGTAGTCGATCAGCTCCAGCGCGCCCATGTCGTGCTTCTTGCCCTCGTTATAGACCAGTGAGTAGAGGTTGAGCAGCAGCAAGAAGGTGAAGTACGAGGCGCTGTGGATGATGAACTTGACAAAGGGCGTGTGGATGATCTGACCCACGCGAGAGCGTGGCCCCAGCAGGTAGCAGACGGAAAGCAGAGGCCATAGCAGAGCCACACTCAGAACCGTCACTATCTTCAGCCCCGTGTGCTTGCGGCGGTAACTCGCCATCTCTCCGAACCACACCGTGTTCAGGAACTGCTGGCAGTTGGACTGTGCCACAAACTGCCATGGGACGGGGCAACAGAGAGCATGCAAAACAGAGACAGTAAAAGAGACCTCTTATATCTAACAGCTTCCCAGTACAGTGCTGATAAACGTTTTACCATGACACTATGACATCTTCATGTTTTACCATGACACTATGACAAAAGCCTCATGAATACAGGCCACGGTATTTGTATATATGTGTGTGTGTGTGTGTGTGTGTGTCTATATATATATAAAATGGAGATACAAGGTTTTCTTCTGACAACAGCCATATATGTATGTATGGATGTATGTATATATATATATATATATATATATATATATATATATATATATATATATATATATACACACACACACACACACATATATATATACATATATACATACATACATACATACATATATGGATGCTGTCAGAAGAAAACCTCGTATCACCATTTTTACCCTTTTTCAGTTTTTTAAATAATTTGGAAGTACCAGTTGTCCTTTACATTATGTGGACCAAAAGAAACAGCCCTAAATGATGTGGAAAAAATTCTGGTTCCATTGACTTACATTGAAAGTAAAGTAGTTTTTTTCTTCTCCTGTAAAGTTACCATTTTGGAGATACAAGGTTTTCTATATATACACATAAACAGATTTGCTTTTTACGTGGCTTGTATGAGTGATTTAAGAGAACCTTCATTTCTTCTAGAGTGAGGTGAGCGTTCATAAATCTTCTCAAACAAAAATTTTTCTCCTAGGCCCAAAATCATTTCGGAGCTGTCCAGACTTGTCATATGAGTCAGGGACAATTAATCTGCTCTTCTCTGAAGATAGAGCATCTTGTTTTAAGCCAGTGGTTTGTCTATATTCCATTGCTTCATGATACATAAGGGTCATTCTCCATTTAGAGGGGAAACCATGTCACAAAGGTTGCAGGGCTTAATATGCAGGGCTTTAAGATGCTTAAAATAGTAGGCACAGCTCCAAAAGTCAGTATGTACATTTACACAGCTGGCCTAAGATTATTTTGTCTAATGAGTACTTAGATTTTTCTTTTTCTATCCTATTTCATAGTCACTCTGCATCTGTAAAACAACTCGTCACAAAACCAATTTTCAACATTTGGGAAATCACTTTAATGTAAAACGATATATTAAGAGGTTTAACTTAGGAATTCCTCTCCATGGATCACCACCTTATCGTGGTGGAGAGGTTTGTGTGATTGAATGATCCTAGGAGCTATGTTGTCTGGAGCAAAAGCTCCTGGTAGGGTCTCCCATGGCAAACTGGTCCTAGGTGACAGGCCAGACAAAGTGTGATCCATAATCACCCCTATGAAAACAAGAAAGCAGGACTTGTGTACCCTGCCCGGGTTAGGGTTACCGGGGCCCCACCCTGGAGCCAGGCCTGGGGGAGGGGCTCGCCAGCGAGCGTCTGGTGGCCGGGCATTCACTCATGGTGGGGCCGGGCCCAGCCCGAAGGAGCTACATGAGTCCCCCCTCCCATCGACCCACCACCGATGGGAGGGGCAGTAGTAGGGGTGCGGTGCATTGTGGATCGGGCAGTGTCCGAAGGCGTGGGCCTTGGCGTTCTGATCCTCGGTTGCTGAAACTGGCTTTTGGAACTTGGAACGTTACCTCACTGGCGGGGAAGGAGCCTGAGTTGCTGTGCGAGGTTGAGAGATACCGGCTAGATATAGTCGGGCTCACCTCAACACACAGCTTGGGCTCTGGGTGCAATCTCCTTGAGAGGGGCTGGACTTTTTTCTTTTCTGGTGTTGCCCATGGTGAGAGGCGGCGGGCAGGTGTGGGCTTTCTCTTAGCCCCTCGACTTGGCGCCTGTATGTTGGGGTTTTCCCCGGTGGACGAGAGGGTAGCTTCCCTACGCCTTCAGGTTGGGGAACGGGTCCTGACTGTTGTCTGTGTTTATGCACCGAACAGCAGTTCAGAATACCCAGCCTTCATAGAGTCCTTGGGAGGGGTGCTTGAAAGTGCTCCTCCTGGAGACTCGATTGTCCTACTGGGGGACTTCAACGCTCATGTGGGCAACGACAGTAAGACCTGGAGTGGTGTGATTGGGAGGAATGGCCTCTCTGATCTGAACCCGAGTGGTGTTCAGTTTTTGGACTTCTGTGCAAACCACAGTTTGTCCATAACGAACACCATGTTTGAACACAAGGATGTCCATAAGTGCACATGGCACCAGGACACCCTAGGCCGCAGTTCAATGATTGACTTTGTAGTCATGTCAGCGGACTTGCGGCCATGTGTATTGGACAATCGGGTAAAGAGAGGAGCTGAGCTGTCAACTGATCACCACCTGGTGGTGAGTTGGATCAGGTGGTGGGGGAAGATGCCGGTCAGACCAGGCAAACCCAAACGTATAGTGAGGGTTTGCTGGGAACGTCTGGCAGAAGAACCTGTCAGATTGATCTTCAACTCACACCTCTGTCAGAACTTTGACCAGATATCGGGGGAGGTGGGGGACATTGACTCAGAATGGGCCATGTTCCGCTCCTCCATTGTTGAAGCGGCTGACTGTAGCTGTGGTCGCAACGTAGTTGGTGCCTGGCGGTAATCCTCGAACCCGGTGGTGGACACCCCAGGTGAGAGATGTCGTCAAGCTGAAGAAGGAGTCCTACCGGACATGGTTGGCCTGTAGAACACCAGAGGCAGCTGGCAGGTATCGAGAGGCCAAGCGATCTGCGGCTTCAGTCGTTGCCAAGGCAAAAACCCGGGTGTGGGAAGAGTTCGGTGAGGCCTTGGAAAGTGACTTTAAGTCGGCTCCGAAAAGATTCTGGCAAACCGTCAGGCGACTCAGAAGGGGAAAGCAATGTGCCACTAGCACTGTATATAATGGAGATGGTGTGCTGCTGACTTCGACTGGAGACGTCATTGGGTGGTGGAAGGAATACTTTGAGGACCTTCTCAATCCCACCAACACGTTCTCCAGTGAGGAGGCAGAGTCTGGGGACACGGGAATAGGCTTGTCCATTACTGAGGCCGAAGTCGGTAAGGTAGTTAAAAAGCTCCTTGGCGGCAAGGCTCCAGGGGTGGATGAGATCCGTCCTGAGTTCCTCAAGGCTCTGGATGTTGTGGGGCTGTCTTGGCTGACACGCCTTTTCAACATTGCGTGGACATCAGGGGTGGTGCCACTGGATTGGCAGACTGGGGTGGTGGTGCCTCTTTTTAAAAAGGGGGACCAGAGGGTGTGTTCCAACTACAGGGGAATCACACTCCTCAGCCTCCCTGGTAAGGTCTATGCAGGGGTACTGGAGAAGAGAGTCCGGCTTATAGTCGAACCTCGGATTCAGGAGGAGCAGTGCGGGTTCCGCCCTGGTCGTGGAACACTGGACCAACTCTTTACCCTCTCCAGGATTCTGAGGGTTCATGGGAGTTTGCCCAACCAGTCCACATGTGCTTTGTGGATTTGGAGAAGGCATTCGACTGTGTTCCCCGGGGTATTCTGTGGGAGGTGCTTCGGGAGTACGGGGTACATGGCTCTTTGCTACGAGCCATTCAGGCCCTGTACAAACAAAGCAGGAGTTTGGTTCGCATGGCCGGCAGTAAGTCAGACTTGTTCCCAGTGAGAGTTGGAGTTAGGGCTGCCCTTTGTCACCGATTCTATTCATAATTTTTATGGATAGAATTTCTAGGCGCAGTCAGGGGATGGAGGGTGTCCGGTTTGGTGACCTCAGGGTCACATCGCTGCTGTTTGCAGATGATGTGGTCCTATTGGGGACATCAGGCCGTGAACTTCAGCTTTCACTGGATCGGTTTGCAGCCGAGTGTGAAGCGGCCAGGATGAGGATCAGTACCTCCAAATCTGAGGCCATGGTTCTCACGCGGGAAAGGGTGGAGAGCCCTCTCTGTGTCGGGGATGAGCTCTTGCCTCAAGTGAAGGAGTTCAAGTATCTTGGGGTCTTGTTCACGAGTGATGGTACAAGGGAGCGGGAGATTGACAGGCGGATTGGTGCTGGGTCAGCAGTGATGCGGGCTCTTTACTGGTCTGTTGTGGTAAAGAAAGAGCTGAGCCATAAGGCAAGGCTCTCGATTTACTGGTCGATCTACGTTCCCACCCTCACCTATGGTCATGAGCTTTGGGTAATGACCGAAAGAACGAGATCGCGAATACAAGCGGCTGAAATGAGTTTCCTCCGCAGGGTGGCTGGATTCTCCCTTAGAGATAGGGTGAGAAGTTCGGTCATCCGGGAGGGACTCAAAGTAGAGCAGCTGCTTCTCCACATCGAGAGGAGCCAGTTGAGGTGGTTCGGGCATCTTGTTAGGATGCCTCCTGGACGCCTCCCTTGGGAGGTGTCACAGGCAAGTCCACTGGGGAGGAGACCCCGGGGAAGACCCAGGACACGCTGGCGTGACTATATCGCCCAGCTGGCCTGGGAGCGCCTCGGAATCCCTCCCAGGGAGCTAGTGGAAGTGGCTGGGGAAAGGGAGGTCTGGGCCTCATTGCTCAGGATGCTGCCCCCGCGAGCCGAACCCCGGAGAAGCGGAAGATGATGGATGGATAGATGGAACTTAGGAATTTGTATAATACAGATGCATTCATTACACTACATGTTACACTACATTTAAAAGAATATGTATTGTATTTAAAAAAAATCATTTGATTTCGATCATGGGTGTTATCAGGACTCTTATTACATTTTAACACAGTATTTTCCGCTCTTTTAAACTGCTTCTTTGGGTCAAGGCTCATCAGAGAGAAGGCAACTCAAAACATGAGAAGGCGAGTCACATTTCATTAATTCATTAAGTCACTATATTTCATTAATGTATTAATACTTTTCTTTATCAGACAACTCATATCTTCCATGTGTCACTGGTCGTATGTGTTTTAATGGCTGGGTAATTAAAATTGTCGAAATAATGGCATATATATAGTTTTTATTACTTGATTTTAAATAGTTACACAGGGTCACCTGTTCGGCCAATGAGTCAATCCCCAATTTTAACCAGAATGTCACTGGAGTCACCATCACTGGTGTTACACCATATTCATACAACACCAGCAACTAAATTATGTTTGGAATTAAGCTCGCATTTTTGCACATATGATAATAGGAGATGTTAATGGACATATTAATATCACAGTCTTGGGATGAAAGAATTACATTTTTAAAAAATATATCCACTTGAATTCCCACTCCAAATGGAGAATGACCCATAGTCACACTGAAATTCTGTTTGATGGCATTTTTTACTTTTCTTTTACAAACAGAACTTTCAACGGTTTTTCAAATGTCATTAGTGTTAAACTGACTACTGAGGTCACTGTAACATACTATAATATAAGCAATCTTTTTAAACTGCAAACTTAAAGATGTGGTACTTTTTTTGGTTTCTTAAATTAAATTATTAATATTATTGTAAACTATGTCTAACTCATTATTCAGCGGAGTGTGCACACATTTATTTATGAATTGGCATCAAATAATGAACGTTTGCTGAATCTGAGCCACTCATGGGAGCTACTTCACAATAAAAGAAAGTAAAAGTTAAAACTAAATTTTAACATGGTATTTGTTGTTTTAGTGCAGTATTACACAGTACCGCATTATATTCCTTCAGCCTCGTCCAATTGAAGTAAATCACTTCAAATCATCTGAGAATCTCTGTAGTGTCCACCAATCCTCACTGCTATCCTAGCCACAGATCTATACGCTATTAAATACAACCACGCTAGCATTACTACAACCTTCAAACTAAATAATAACGAAACAGTAATTCTATCTTTATTCAGCATAAAATGATGCCAGACTTATTTTTACCCTTTCAGCTTGAGAAAAGAAGCTAAACTGAGGTAAGATATCAAGATAGCCAGGTAGCTACCTTGCTAGCTTTAACTTTTAGCTTATTGCTGTTCTCCTCATCAACAACTCATTTCTGTCATCTGATTTACCCATTCTATCAGTTTAACAATGCCTGAAACAATAACTAATATAAACTGTAATAACTACTATGAATTTTGCCTCCGCAATAAGATATTCAGCTTCCCAACAGTAGCGTTAGCTACTTCTGCATTCAACAGCAAGAAAGCAAGCGAGAATGAATGAATGAATGAATGAACGAATGACTTAAAGCTAATTTGGCTTATGGCTGCAAAAAATGGATTAAAAAGGATCTTGATTACTCAATGCAACTATGAAAAATCAGTGATTCTGAAGACCACAGTAGGGCTCTGTGAAAATCCCTGTTCTAAGCCAAAAGTCATGATTCGCATTAAATCAGGAACCACGCAGCCCTGATGTGGCTGACTAAAGCCAACAGTAGGTATGACCATGCTGTTTCAGTTCCATTCACCGTTAGCTATGTTAGCATTTTAGCCACAATATCCTTTGCAGCTCCTGACCTCCTTCTGATTGTATCTGATGGCCAGTTTGAGCCGGTTGAGGTTCATACGCTCCTCCAGCAGCCCTCTCTTGTCCACGTGATCTTCGCTGGACGTGTGGTTCAGGATGACTTCCAGCTCACGAGAGTTCCGGGCCTGGGCCAGCAGGTCCTTGGCGAACATCTTGCACTGCTTGGCCAACTCTTCATAATCGTTCCTGTTTCCCAAAGAGAGAGCGTAAAATGCCAGTGGACACACTGTTGTCCACCTGTCTGACAGATCAGAAAGTGAATAAAGAATGGTCATGCCAAAGAGCAGCAACTGATGAAACATTTTACAGCTTTCAGGCTAAAAAGCTCAAACATCCGTTAAAAATGTCAACTTCCTGCACCAAAAAACTACTTTTAATAATATTGTTTCACTGGAGCCTGAATACGTATCACAGAGCTCTTCACAACATATCCATAAGCATCAAAATAAAAATATATATTACTTACACTGAACAGACAAAAACAGACAATTTATTATTAAAGGAATAGTGAATCTAATGTATATGGACCATTCTACAGTCCCACAGTAAAAATGCTAATTAAAACAATTAAGTATTCAGACCATAGACATGTACATGGATTATGTTACGATCAATTTAAACCCAATTTAAACCCCACTGATTAAGTGAGTAATATTTTAAATATATACAAAATCAACACTTAAAGAGTGCATTCTGTTGGGAGGTGACTCCCAACCCCTAAATTTCAACTGAAAATGTGGGAAAATAACATCATATTTATTTAAAAAAACATAATTTAATATACGTCTTTTCACTTTTTGATTACTATTTAAATGTTGATAGATTTAAATTTATCACAAGTTTAATTTTTTAACATGAATCACTTTATTCAGAAAATGCTGTCAAACGTTTTCATGTCACTACCGAAACACAGTTTTAGTCTGTGGACGGAGCCTCATTTTAGACACCCTCCTGCATTTTAGAGCAGGAAGTGGGGCAGCATCCCTGTCCCTCATGGGCACACGGTAAGCAACTGGACCCCATTATCCCATCACATAAGTAAATGTGTCCCAAAGTCTGAAAATCAGTGTAGCCTTAAGATCTGTCACTGCTAAAAAACACTTCATTTCCTTCAGGATCAATGAAGTATCTATCTATCTATCTATCTATCTATCTATCTATCTATCTATCTATCTATCTATCTATCTATCTATCTATCTATCTATCTATCTATCTATCTATCTATCTATCTATCTATCTATCTATCTATCTATCTATCTATCTATCTATCTATCTATCTATCTATCTATACCATTTATTACTGGTATAACTGTTCAAAGCTGTGTTTGCCAGTCCTGTTCCGGCTACTGTTTTCCAGCTCTATGCAAAATGAACTAAAACTGTCAACACTCAAACCATCACTACTGAAACACTTGGTAAACTTTCTGTAATGTTATGATTTGTTCACGGCAGTAACAGAATGGAATGTTCAGGCATTTATTTGAATTAAAATAAACATTTATTAAGGTATAAAGGTGTCATTTCAGTCCAAGTCAGTAAAAAGTGACTTTGATCAAATTTGGTAGAATGATTCATAAACCTTTTCCTCTGATATTCTCTAACATCCAATCCAGCATTTCCTGCTGATGATCTCTCTCTCTCTCTCTCTCTCTCTCTCTCTCTCTCTCTCTCTCTCACTCTTTATTTTTCTCAGTACCTAAATTCCACCTCCACCAGACTGAGCTCCTTGAGGTCAGCGCTGAGCTCAAACGCTCGGAGGATGGGGTCCTCCTCCGTCAGCATGATAAGTGATGGGCTGGCCAGGCAGCGGTAGATATCCAGCCGAAACCTGCAGGAGAGAAAGATTATCAGTCAGGCAGAACTGTAGCATGAATAAGCAACTTTTTGCAAAATAAAGGTTCCACAAAGATTTTTGTGGAGCCATCACCACTTTTGGTTTCCTGAAGAACCTTTTAAAGGATTGCTGTTTAGACAATCCACTCTTGTAAACGACAAAGTGAATATGAAGAACTGTAAAGCCTGGTGAAGAACCTCCACATAACATAAATATATAGCTATATTAGGGATACGCAATAATATTGGAATCACATCTGCATCCGCAGATTACTGCTTTAAAAAATGACTGACTTTGGACATCCAATGTCATTAAACAGCCCATCTTCTAGGTTCTTCTTGTCTTTCATTTCTGTCTTTGAGGTCCACTTATATTGTGTGGTTTTATGTGCCAAAAACAGTCATAATTAATTTTCACCCGACCTGTCCAACATCTCTTAGAAGTAAACAGGCCGTTTTTGTCACTGTGCCTTTATGGCTGATATATATAAAAGATCTCTGTTCTGACTGGCTGCCCTGTTTAGTGCCTCTTTTACAAAGCAGTATGTGATGAAACACCCCTTATAACCCCAGCATACGTGGGCATAGCTAAACTGATGTGGACTGAGTAGGTGGAAATCTGTAAATACTTGGTGGTGGGTATGTCAAGTCAAGCCAATGTTTATTTATACAGCTCTTTTTACAACAGGTGTTGTCACAAAGCAGCTCTAGAGAAAAATGAGCGTCGCCAATGGCAACAGTGGCAAGGGAAAAATCCCTAAGAGCAAGAGGAAGAAACCTACAGAGTAACCAAGACTCAAAAGGGAAACCCATCCTCCTCTGGTCAACACCGGATGGCAAACAGCATAGCAAACAGCATTAACTATGTAGCCAGCCACATGCAAAGGCTCATGTCATGTGCGCACCCTTCAACAAAGGCTATGTTCACATTACCAGGCTGAAGTGGCACAAATCTGATTTTTTGGCCTAATGTGACCTGTGTATCTGGTGTTTTCAGGGCAATGTGAACACAAATCTGATCTTTTCAAATCCGACCTGAGTCACTTTCATATGTGGTCCTAGATCGGACATATATCCGATTTGTGGCCGTGCGACCTTAATGTGATGCTCCGATCGGTATTCATGTGATTTGTTTCCGCCGCACATGCGCCATCATTCAGCGTTACCATGGCAGCAGTGCCGAACAGAAGTTAAAGCCTGTAAACAGTGAAAAAGCAGCTCATCTCACCTTTTTCTCCTTTGTCTGGCTCTAGTAATGAAGCTGAGAGCTGATCAGAGTTAATGATCTTCACAGCGAAGCTCGTTCTGCTTGTTAGCTTGAGCTGACGATGCATGTGATTCATTCATGTGAATTCATGTGATTCATTTATGTGAATTCATGCGATTCATTCATGTGATTCATTACTGAGTAGGATGAGCTCATGTGGGTCATTTCAGGACGCTGGTGCATTCACATTAATGACAGATCTGAATCTTTTTCCTAAACAACTGTGAACCATCTAGAGATCGGATTTGAGCAAAAAATCGGATTTGAACAATGAGGCTTGTAATGTGAACATAGTAAATGGGACTATTTTTGTTGTTTATTGTTGTTATCTGTTAATTTAATATAAAAATGAATTGTGACTGACTTTGGTACACAAGATGACAGAAATGTTCTAAATGGATCTTAAAAGTAAGAAGAAAAGAAAAAAGTAAGATATAAGGCCTCTCCAGGCTGGTGTAGTGATTCCTGCTATTTTTCAAACTACAAATACATGAAAAGGCTCAAGAATAACATAAAGCATACCAAGATGTTTCTACCTGGAACTGTATCTGTGTATTTTACAAACAAATCCATCTTATATCTTCTACAAAGACTACAATAAGATACAGAAACTCTGTTTTCCAAACTATATCCAGAGTCTCAGTGAAATATTACTTTCCACTGGGTGCCTAGAAGATAAATCATACTACAACAAGTGCCAGATTTCTCAAGTTATTGGAACTGTAATATCTAAAACAGCCCTGCCGCTCTGGATATGCCATAAACATTGAAAAAGAAACAATCCTAATACGGCAGGAGCATAAAACATGTCAGAATAAGATGGGCTGTGTCCGTTTGCCCTTTCGTTGAGGAACAGAAGACGCTCCATGCCTGGAGTGACGCAGGCTGTCTTTCTTGTTCTTGGCATTGCAGAGGGTGCATTCACAGCCCACAGCATGTGGCCGGGGCAGGGAGATGTCCTGCTTCAGCAGCATGGTCAAAATCTCGTAGTTGTTCCTGTGAGCGGCTAGAATGACAGGAGCCACGTCCATGGTCGTGGAATATTCCGGATTTTGGATGCGCTGCATCAGTTTCTGAAACCCAGAAAAAAGAGGAGAAAAAAGCCCAAAAGCATTGTCATTAGGAAGATGTCTAATTATGCCTAATGCTTTTGAGCACATCCCACTACGACGTGAATGTCAATCCGCTGAACTGCGAGAGCACTCTGAGCCTGATGATATTCAGATTTTATCAAACCACCCGTATTTATAAATGGAACGAAAAGCTACTTGCAGTGGTTGAGCAATCACATCAAAAAGGCATAAGATCGAAAGAGCACCGCAGGTCAGGATGTTCTAGGATTTGCCGTTTGCCGTCTGTTAGAGCTGCTACAGGTATCCGAACCCACAAATATTCTACACATCGCCCAATATCACTTTTTTCCCCGGCCCTGATATCTTTTCCGAGCATCCGCTGGCACTGATTCAATATTTTATTTTTGCAAAAACAAAGTTCAAGTCAGTTAAAAGTTCGAAGCATGTTTTGAACATTACAGCCCACGATTACACTTGATTTGCCACACTGGCTTCACGATTTGATAGTCTTGTGATATTTTGACCAAGATTTCAATTAGGCCTGTCCCAATTATTAAATAGTTGACTAATCACAATAATTGAAAACTATTTTAAATATTTGAGATGAACACAATTATTTATTTATTAATTATACTTTATTTTATTTTTTAAATTTTATACTAAATTTTATTATTTATTTGGTTTATCCGTCTGAATTTTACGTGACCAAATTGTAAGGCAAATTATTCAGTAACTGCATGAAATAAATTAATTTTTAAAACTAATTTATTAATTAATTAATTTTTAAAAGCTCCTCTCAAATGAACAGAAAATGTGTTTTATGATCTAAACATATCGCTATATGCTTACAATTTACTGCTGAAAACCAAAAATCTCAGACGCTCTTAGTATTATTTCATAAAAATAATTTTTACAGATCAGATCACTGAAGAGATGCCATCTGTTTATAGTTTATAGTTTAGGGAAAAATGCCTCGACTTCCAGCAGAAAAAAAAAAAAGTTCAGCTTCTTTTATTATAAGGGTTTAAAATGACATCACAAGTCACAAGTCAGCAGCCTCTTCTGTCTTTCCTCATCGATAAAAGACCAAAGCCATTAGAGGTGAATTAATAGCACTGGATGACCAGCCATTTCCTTAGTGAAAAACAGGCATTTCAGAATTCTTATAAAACTTGCCGTCCTGAAGGCAGATTGCATGTTTGTTGTATTCTTCACTCATTGTGAAGAACTTCCACACTGACGACACGTTGTGTGCGTGCGGCTGAGCTGCTGTCACGCAACATGAACCATCGTGTGGATATACGAGACTGACCAAGCTGAAAACTGTCCGATTATGGATATCCGCTGATCAACAGGTGCATCTTTAGTCCTGAGTAATCTTTGTTTCTTTGTTATTTATGTGCCTAATTCTAACATTTTAGCATGCATTTCTGCTGAAAACAGCTGGTCTTCCAGCGCTATGAATTTCAGTTTTTTTTTTTTCTAGCAATTTCTAGCAATGAATTTCTTTACCTGTATTTTTTCACTCTCACTAAGAACATGTCACTTTGCTTAAATCTACTCATGACTCTGTGTAACTGCAGACATTTGCGTGAGTCTGCATGCAGTATTGCTTTGACGGTACAATCTTTATTGGCTGTTTTTCCTCCTGACGCTCGCAAAACATTCGCTGACTATGCATCCTGGTCTGGGGCAGTAATAACCCTCCACTGAGACTAAGCTGGGATTAGGTTATCTGGTCTTGCATGGCGGGTTGTCTTGAAACTTGTGCCACCTCTTTTCACTGAATGCAGATTAAAAATGAAACTGTTCTTGTGTGTCAGCATAAAGAGAAGAAGAAGAGGAGCTTCTTCCCACAAGCCATCACTCTCTTGAACAAATAAATGTCACACCTAAACCTATTCCAGCTTCTAAACTGCACTTCTAAATATACTGGTATACAGTATCACACTCAACATCCCAACTACCATATCAGATCAGTGTTCATCCTAGCATCTTACTTATTACCCCACTTATTTGACCGTTACCTCACTGACCTCTTTCTTTGTGACTGTAGGATTCAGAACCAACTATGTTTTGCACATAGAGATATTAGACCTCTGCATTTAACCCATCCATACAGTGAAACACCCACATGCATGCACACTGGTGAACACACACACTAGGGAGCAGTGAGCACACTTGCCTGGAGCGGCGGGCAGCCCTATCCACAGAGCCCGGGAAGCCCACGACTGCCCGACATTGTGTGTGTGTATATGAATGAGTGATGGTAGGAATGAATGTTTTAATTTTATTTATTTTAGATGTAGATGTAAATGCTGACTAGAGGTAAATGTTGGTCTGATACTGTGCACTGTGAGCTCATGTAAACAAAACCAAATTCCCTGTATGTGTAAGCATGCCTGGCCAATAAAGCTTGATTCTGGTTCTGAAACTCATCAGCGAGAACTACAGCCTGAGAGAGAGAGAGCTGTTACTTTGCACTCATTTAAATACCCTGCAAGGCAGTCAGGCAGACAATTTTTAAAATCCTCAGCAACATACAGTTAGTTCCCTAAATAATTCCTGGTCTTCCACTTTGCTAATCCATTTATCAAATGGAACACCTCCCTTGCAAATTCGACATAAGACTGAACAAGTGTTTTTTTAAAACCTCTGAATTTCTGATGCTAAGCCTCAGGTACAAGTTCATAAGCACATAGGAGAGCTGATTTTACCACGTCATAATTCATGCTGTCAGTTAGAGATTAAGATTCCCTTATTAGTTCCACAACGGGGAAATTTCACCTCCGCATTTAACCCATCTGTGAAGTGAAACACCACATACACTCTAGTGAGCACACACACACTAGGGGGCAGTGAGCACACTTGCCCAGAGCGGTGGGCAGCCCAATCCGCAGCACCCGGGGAGCAGTTGGGGGTTAGGGGTCTTACTCAAGGACACCTCAGTCATGTGCTGTCGGCTCTGGGGATTGAACCTGAACTTTCTCCATATCCAGCTCCATTTGTCAGACAATTTGAGCTCCATCTCTGTCCACCTCTGCTTTGCCCCCTCGAGCTCCCACCTCGGTAAAGACTCTCTCATACGGGCTTCGTCCCATAGCTCTTGATGACCCTGCAGAGAGAGGGTCAAACCGCAGTAAAATTGCTGGGTGATTAGGAGAAACCATTGTGGCCGTCCCATCCACCACTGGAACAGGGGTCAATGAGCATTGAGTGGTGGAAGTATCAGCTGCCAGATGCAAAACACGTAGATCTACAAGCCTCTTAATAATAAATTGTTTAAATTCTCTCTTCACTAACTGACTTAATTACAGCAAATCGTCATTTTTACAACTATCCAACTTCTCTAAAGAGGGAGCAACTAAAAACAAAGCTAAATCGAACTGCTGAATCAGGGACACTTTGCCCCAACCAAGAGACCACCGATAGCAATAAACCAGACCGCAGTACCAAATCACATGCTCAATGTATGCTAGTTATGCTGTACATAAAAAGCAGTAACCAAGTGAACATCCCAGCTGATTTCCACTACACACATTCACACCAAACTACAAAGCAAACGCAGGGATAAAAGATCCTGGACGAGCCCCCACGTTACGACCCCGCAGGCAATCTAGGCAACAACAGGGTCAGTAACACACACATACGCATAAACACACACACATGTTCTACGCCACTTATCTTTCTGGGTAGTGGGGGGAACTGGAGCTTATGCCAGTGGTCATCAGACAGAAGGCGGGGTCAGTGACACTGAAATGCGAAGTGTGGGGAACAAGCCAGGAAAGCATGAGACTTGAATCGGTTTCTGGATTTTAACATTTAATGCCCTCTACAGTGAAAGTACAATACTGTACATTCAGGGGCACATTAAAACCACCAACAATATGAATATATACAATATTTCCAATATACAAGAAAGATTTGGATCTGGCACTAAAGGAAAGAACCAAAGAATCGAAACAAAAAAAAGAAACGCATCCTAGCTCTTAAAATAGGTCCTTACCTAATAGCAAAACAAAACAGCTATGTACACTACTCTAACCTATAGCAGAAATACATAAGGTTTGGTGCCTGTCCCACATCTAATGTGTCTATACATTTAGGTACTACACATTGTAGAATGTATAGGCACATCCATCTAGCCTGTCCACGACCCACAATAGCACCGCAGCACAAAAGGAATAGAGAGAGGGAGAGAGAGAGACATAAACAGTGAGGCAGTAACAATAGTGTGACTGTACAACAGGGCGCATGAAGGTACAACGCAACTGTGGGCTACACTAAGGTAGCGCTCACACAAAATCAACACTGGTGACAAAGAACACCAAGCTTTCGCGTCTACATCTATGAACAAGAAGGTCACAGTAGCACTCTACGCAGCTATGAGTGAGCATCGGGAACTCAGGCCTCCTCCTCCACAAGCTCTGCCGGCTCGCTTTTGCAACCTATTGCAAATGTGATGATTATGACACCTGATAGAAATAAGCATTATTACAGCGACTGACCGCAATAGAGGGTTTGGAGGATCTTCTAGGCCGATGGTTGAGGAGAATGTCGACAGCTCCCACCACCTCTGAGTCAATAGCCACCAATAGTGCATCTGTTGACTGTATACAAACACATACACGATTTTTATACACATAATCAACACAACCACAGCAGATGACATACAATGCAGATCATAAGCAATTGGACAGTGATCCATATATCATGCACCAAATATTGATGTAAATGCCCTCAAAGTAATGCTTATAATTATTACATAATTATTACATATTTACCTCTACATATTTATCTCATTATTTCAGCTGACCACTAAGCAGTTGATAGCTTTCACAGCCATATGTTTACATCACAACAAACAGATTTTTGGTATGTTTTATCAGTCGGGTTAAGGCAAATCTACCTGAATTAAAGAAAACAGAAATGCACTTAAGACATATTATGGTTCTTACAAAAATAAAAAGTTCCTACTTTCTACTGGTGCTGTAACACTTTTAGTTAATGAATAAATTTAGTTTTTTAATAACACCTTTAGAGGGCGGTGGTGAGCAATGTTTGTTTATTTGATGTGTGTTAAATCTTTAGAGGGTGGTGGTGAGTGATGTGTGTTAATATCTTTAGAGGGTGGTGGTGAGTGATGTGTGTTAACATCTTTAGAGGGTGGTGGTGAGTGATGTGTGTTAACATCTTTAGAGGGTGGTGGTAAGTGATGTGTGTTAATATCTTTAGAGGGTGGTGGTGAGTGATGTGTGTTAACATCTTTAGAGGGTGGTGGTGAGTGATGTGTGTTAATATCTTTAGAGGGTGGTGGTGAGTGATGTGTGTTAACATCTTTAGAGGGTGGTGGTGAGTGATGTGTGTTAACATCTTTAGAGGGTGGTGGTGAGTGATGTATGTTAATATCTTTAGAGGGTGGTGGTAAGTGATGTGTGTTAATATCTTTAGAGGGTGGTGGTGAGTGATGTGTGTTAATATCTTTAGAGGGTGGTGGTGAGTGATGTGTGTTAACATCTTTAGAGGGTGGTGGTGAGTGATGTGTGTTAACATCTTTAGAGGGTGGTGGTGAGTGATGTATGTTAATATCTTTAGAGGGTGGTGGTAAGTGATGTGTGTTAACATCTTTAGAGGGTGGTGGTGAGTGATGTGTGTTAATATCTTTAGAGGGTGGTGGTGAGTGATGTGTGTTAACATCTTTAGAGGGTGGTGGTGAGTGATGTGTGTTAACATCTTTAGAGGGTGGTGGTGAGTGATGTGTGTTAACATCTTTAGAGGGTGGTGGTGAGTGATGTGTGTTAACATCTTTAGAGGGTGGTGGTGAGTGATGTGTGTTAACATCTTTAGAGGGTGGTGGTGAGTGATGTGTGTTAATATCTTTAGAGGGTGGTGGTAAGTGATGTGTGTTAACATCTTTAGAGGGTGGTGGTAAGTGATGTATGTTAATATCTTTAGAGGGTGGTGGTAAGTGATGTGTGTTAACATCTTTAGAGGGTGGTGGTGAGTGATGTGTGTTAATATCTTTAGAGGGTGGTGGTGAGTGATGTGTGTTAATATCTTTAGAGGGTGGTGGTGAGTGATGTGTGTTAACATCTTTAGAGGGTGGTGGTGAGTGATGTATGTTAATATCTTTAGAGGGTGGTGGTGAGTGATGTGTGTTAACATCTTTAGAGGGTGGTGGTGAGTGATGTGTGTTAACATCTTTAGAGGGTGGTGGTGAGTGATGTGTGTTAACATCTTTAGAGGGTGGTGGTGAGTGATGTGTGTTAACATCTTTAGAGGGTGGTGGTGAGTGATGTGTGTTAACATCTTTAGAGGGTGGTGGTGAGTGATGTATGTTAATATCTTTAGAGGGTGGTGGTGAGTGATGTGTGTTAATATCTTTAGAGGGTGGTGGTGAGTGATGTGTGTTAACATCTTTAGAGGGTGGTGGTGAGTGATGTGTGTTAACATCTTTAGAGGGTGGTGGTGAGTGATGTGTGTTAATATCTTTAGAGGGTGGTGGTGAGTGATGTGGTGATGAGGTCAATTAGGATGTAAGACAGCCAATCAGCCCCTTTTGGCTTGCATTATAACACAGTGAATTACTCCGCTACTTCATTTCAACTCCATTATGGAGAAACACAGAGCTAAAACAACAAGAACTGTATCCCTGTCCAGTTACTTAAGAATGTTGTATGTGTGCACAAGTTAATGGCCATACCTGGCAGCCGTGGTCCAAAAGCAGCTGTAGAATGTCCAGGTTTTCATTCTCGATGGCGATGGTGACCGCATCTCTGCCTAGCACGTCCACACAGTTGATGTTAAGCTCACCGTGCCGCTTTTCCTCCAGGAGTTTCTTCACCATGTAGTAATCACCTTAATCAGACACCATAGCACTTCAGTCTCCTGCTTTAGTTGCTTTCTTTATACACTTTCAAAGATTCAGATAAACAAACCAATAACAATTGCTCATACCTTATGGGCAACTTTCTTAAAGGGGAATTTTACTGACTTTTCACACTTCATCATAATTCATTCAGTAAAATGTAAACAAAATCACTTAGACTGGTTTGATGTGACATGGTTTATTGTACAGAAACTTACTAAGGGCCAGATTAAAAGAGGCACTAATTATTGACCATCTGTGGATGCTTTTTGTGGGTGCGGCTAATTTAGCATTTTTTTATTTTATTTTTTTTTTGTCAAAGTTAAAAATCAATAAATGTTTTTGATAAACTCTCTCTTTTGTCTCAATTCTCAGTATTGTGTGCTTTGACAGGGAAACTCCTGAATGCATATGCAATTAGGAAAAAAAGCACAAGTGAGCAGCTTTGCCCCATTAGTTTTAGTGCAACAGGCACTTTTTAACACCGAAACATGGCTGGTGATGGCACCATACGTTAGTAATTCTTTACCATGGTGGTGAGATGAACCAGGGCTCGCAATGTCTACAACACAAATATAGCCAATTTATTTATCATCCAAAATGACCAGTGAAGCTACACATCTTCTGAGTTCTTATATGTAATGTTGATGATGGTAAAATATTGATAAATCTGAAAAAAAAACAAGCTTTACTTGGTGACTATGTTACCTCCCAATGCCCTGCATACACCTCTCCACCAATGTGTCAATGAATATGTCTTTAAAAATATGTTTTAGGCCAAAACATTATAGCATAACTTTCAAAAGCAATGTCTCAGTCATCAGACATATCCATATCCATTTCATGTAATAACAGTTCATAGTGTAGTGGGTAACACCTTTGCCTTCTACACCGTAGACTGGGGTTCAATGCCCCACCTGGGTAAACATGCTACAATATACCAATAAGAGTCCTTGGGCAAGACTGCTTTTGCCAACCTGTGTAAAATGGTCAAATTGTAAGTCACTCTGGATAAGAGCGTCTGCCAAATGCTGTTTGTGGGAGGGAGTTTTTAGAGGTGGACGTCTGGTTCCTATCACCACCACTGTGAACAACTCTGACTCTGTAAGTTTCTTTAAAGCAGTGCATTTCACACCAAACCACTCCGAATGACTTTGTTCACATTTTAATCTTTTAATTATGGAGGCATTTTACAATTTTAGTGGAATTCCACTTAAAATTTAATGTAATGATTTTATTCTATGTAATTCTGGACTAGTCCACTCAACATTAAATGTTCACAATCTAAAGGGCAGCTGATGGTTTTAAATAAAGTAAAGGAAAAAAAAAGAACAAAAACAACAAGTGAAGGTCAGAAACAACATTTTCATATGACAGCGATGCATAGCTGCGGTAATGATAGGCCGGAAACCCCTTTACAACAAAAACATAGCCATCAAAGGACAGATTTTCCTCCCTGAGCCACACTTAGGTTTACTTTATATGGTAATCTGAGACATCTGAGTCTCGCCTGCACACTGTAACGTAAGATAAATAGAAGTAAGGCATGGCTGTTTTATTCATATGGAGAGTACAGTTTTGGCCTCTGACCTTCTGAAATGGAGCTTTAGACAACATATCGCAGGATCTGTTCCGTTTAGTTAGCGGATCTTATCCGATGGTGCAGCCGATGAATTCTTTTGAAATATAAATGCCTCAGAGATGTTCTATAATTCATCACAATGATAAAACATTCACAGTGCACTTGAAACCATTCAAAACCAAAGAGAAGGAAGCATTTGCTTGAAGGCACTTTAACTGAAGCTGTTTACTCAAAACCAAAATACAAAGCAACCACCACAACAGCGAAATAACAGCAAATTCATGCAGGATGACGCTGCTCAGCAAAGTTTTAGGATTTTACCAGAAAATGACTTTTTGTAGCCATTTCTTCTCTTTTTCACTTAAAATACTGAATTTATTCTGCTTTTATACCCGAGCAGGTGATGATTCAGGGGGTATTTCACAAAGCAGGACTTGTCAATAACGTAAACCCAAATATGAGGTCTGTCCAATAAGAATGTCTCTCAGGTCATTTGCTGTTGGTCAGGCTTGACTTTGGGCTTAAGTTATCTGGCTAAACTAAGAAAATCCTGCTTTTTGAAATACCCCCTGCCAGTAAAATCCTAATGCGTGGCCACAACTTAGTAGAAGGGACCATGATTTACTTATCTTGTTCCCACGCCTTACTTCATTGTGGCCATGACTTAATTATCTTGTTCCCGCGCCTTACTAAGTCATGGCAATGACTTAATTATCTTGTTCCCACGCTTTACTATGTCATGGCCATTACTTAATTATCTTGTTCCCATGACTTACTTAGCCGTGGCCACTCATTATTTATACAAGGTGTCACCAGTGAGGTTCCGTAGTTTTGTTTTTTTTTGAGAATTTTCTGTGTGTTAAATTTTGAATAAAGAACAAAACATGCCAAATCCCCCTCCGTCCTGCCCACCGTCCTCAGTTAATACACTGAAACAACAAAGTCTACATAGAAACAAAAAATAAACACTACAAAATAAATGTATCTTTATATACACAGCTATGTACACATAACCACACACACCTATATCCACACAAACATATACACACTCATACCTGTCTACACACACACACACACACACACACACACACACACACACACACCTTCACAAAAATACCCATAAAAATGAACAGTTATTACTGGGATAAAGAGCGAAGATACGCACAGATGTCTGTTATCCTGTCCCAGCATGCATTACAGTAAAATAATCTATATCTTTTTATATTTCAATTTATACTTTACTCGAGCACTGAGCAGTCTGCTGATGTTACAGGTCGTCAGTTTTGTTTAAAATGTTCTAAATATATAGATAACCAAACAAAACGTAACGAGAAATATAGCACTTAAGACTGTTAAACTGAAAGATAATGACAATCCTGTATCAGATAAAACGCGGTTCAGTCACAGGTTAATGACATTTCATTCCAAACTGACCACATAATGACCACATAAATGAACCGTCAAGAAAAGCGTGATCACACTAAACACCTGTTTTTAAAGATGAATGATCACGACGCCCCACAACCACAAACAAATCCCTTTAAAGCGTTTGTGTTCAAGGTTTCTGCACAGTTCAACCATTTGGATGTAAACATGTCATTCAGCGTGGTCTGGCATTAAATGCTCTTTTCTAGAGAAACGTCAGTTGCTCACACTGGAGTCAAACCGTTTAACGCCTCTAAAGGCTTCACCCCACAGAGCTGCTGTATGATATTCTCATGAACACGCTGCCTGAGGTCTGAGATATCGTGTAAGAACGTTTGAAGAGAGGATTTTGGCTTAAAATGTGTTTTTTCATCCCTTTAATGGTGGATAGATTAATGCAGGATGTTCTAAGATCTACCACCATTTTACTATCAACAACATTACTCATAAGTTGAACTGCTGAGATGGTTCTTCAGACTGACGGAGAACATGCTGTATATGGTTTTACACAGAACCTTTTTGAATACGGTTCCATATAGCACCAAAAAACGGTTCTTTAATGCTTACAAGCTTGGAATCGCAACAATACAATAGCCCTTTGTGGTGCTATAAAGAACCATTCTATACAGAACCGTATACAACACATTCTCAATCACTCTGAAGAACCATTTCACCATGCAAGGAACCATTTAAGCACGAAACGGGTCTGTACGGAACTCACTGTTCCAAAGAACCACTGCCTTTGGCAAAGAACCATCCTTTTTAAGAGTGATAGATGATGATGGTTAAAATGGCTGTATTTGCTGTGAAGACATGGTCTGTACGTTTGTCTGCAGGGAACCATTTCACACCAAACCCACTCTGACTCTGTTTACATCTCAAAGATTGAGCTATGCAGCAGTTTTGGACCAAACATCAGTGCATTTACCCTTTAAGCTGACTCACTGCCTCGTTACCTCACCAAAACAGATCTTATAGTATGTTAGCCCATCCAATGTCAGGCCTGGACCTGTAGCTCACCCTTCTCGCAGGCCAGCAGAAAGAGCTTCTCGTCGAGCGTGGTGTCCTCCTTCACCTCCCTCACGTCTTTGAGCGCCAGATAAGTGTCCGGAGAGGAGGTGCCAGGGGCCTGGTAGCCGGCAGCCATGACCACGGAGAGGGAGCAGGGCAAGACGCTGATGTGCATCCCAGCTGGAGCCCACTGAGACGGGGAGGGAGAGAGGCAGGCAGCCCGCCCGTCCCTCCGCGAGGCTCGGCTACGTGCTGGGGAGGCGCCGGAGCAGCAGGTGCAGCGCGGGAACCAAACGCATCGCCGACGAGAAGAGAAAGCGGAGAAAAACACTCACTGAGCTCGCGCTACGAAAACAGCGAGAGGGATGATGATGATGATGGTGGTGGTGGTGATGATGGTGATGGGGATAATGGTGATGCTGCGCATGCGCGCTCCCCGTCCGCTGTTTACAGGGAGAGCAGAGGCGTTACATAAGATCAGACTGAGTGGGAACATCATCAGGAAATACACAGAGGAGGTGGAGGAGGAGGAGGAGGAAGACCGGAGGGGGGATGGGGGGGTGGGGGGTGCTGGAGACCATGGACTCAAAGAACCCTTTGCATGGTTACAGGGTGAAGGAGGCCTTCACATTGTTGGAGGTGTTGTAGATGGTTCTATATGGTTCCTCTTTGAAAAAGGGTTCTCTATAGCGCCAAAAAGGGCTCATACATTGTTACCACGTCAAACGACTTACACCAGAGGAAGCCCTTTATTAAGTGTGGATCATGGCTTTATACAGACGCATAAGTCACAGAATACATTGGGAATTATAGATTAACCATGTAGTGATGGATTCGGGTGAGAGCACATGGCACATGTTAAAGCATCAGAATTAGAGATTTGGTGTTGGACGTGCAGGGATATTTGCATCAAGTCAAACAAGAGATTTTATATGATTCATTATTTAATATTATAAATTGTGCCACTGGTTTTCGTTGCCGACTCTTAACAGATGCATTGGACACAGTGAGGACCACATGTCTGAGACCACTAGTGTGAAAAAGCTTCTGTTTTGCATTCTTTTGTAATTTAACATAAAATGTTTCATTACAAAATATACTCTCAGCATAACAATCTGAGTGAAGGTGGAACCTGTTAAATATTTACATGAATTTCAAAATTTCTATGTATTTCTCTCCGTATTTTGTTTGGGGAACAGAACAGAACATGTTAGAATGAAATGTTTATTGCAAGGATTGAATGAAAACAATCACAGATTATCAAAGCAGTCTCAGAATTTGGACCCCACTGTGTATGGTCAAATAATAGCACACACACACACACACACACACACACCACACACACATACATATATATATATATATATGTGTGTGTGTGGGTGTGTGTGTGTCTGTGTGTGTGTGTGTGTGTGTGTGTGTGTGTGTGTGTGTGTGTGTGTGTGTGCTATTATTTGACCATTTAGGAATTTAGGACAAATGGATAAAACCCTGGCAGAAAAAGAGATAAGATATAAATCTAAAATCATATATATATATATATATATATATATATATATATATATATATATATATATATATATATATATATATACCTATAGTGATAAAATAAGTCATAATACAATAAAATATCCTTTACTGAATATATTGTAATATCATCAGCACATGTAGACACTGACCAACTGCATGTGTCATTATAAAGAAAGCAAAATTGTCCCGTTTCACTGGATTTAGTGCAGCACAGTATGTGAAATACTGAAATAAAATCATTGTATTCACTGTTTTACATTTTCAAATGTAGCACTGCTGGTCATTTTTCTATGTTCCAACTGATCAGATGTCAGAAAATTTTTAATATCCATCCATCCATCCATTTTTTAAGCCGCTTCTCTGTCAGGGTCACGGGATTTTAAATATCATGACATAACATTGCGTATCATGAAAATGTCTTGAATATTGTAATATTATATTTTCCCCAAAAGTCCACCTCTAAGTACACCATATTTTGTTACTGACAAAGTTAACTTCATCCATCCCTATACACCCTGGACAGGTCGCCAGTCCATCGCAGGGAAGACAGACAGACACTCATACACTCACACCTAGGGGCAATTTAGCACGTCCAATCGACCTGACTGCATGTCTTTGGACTGTGGGAGGAAACCGACGCAGGCACGGGGAGAACATGCAAACTCCACACAGAGAGGACCCCGGTCACCTGGTCAGGGAATTGAACCCAGGCCCTCTTTGCTGTGAGGCAACAGCGCTACCCACCATGCCACCGTGCTGCCCCCCAAAGTTAACTTATTACATGTATTGCTATTGTAATCATATTACATTGCAATTATTGTGCTTTGAACCAATTCAGTAGATTAATCCATATAAGCTGCAGTTATGAAGTCATAACAGTGCCTTAGATGTATGTTGTCACTAAGCACAGAAACACTGGAGGAGCAGATGAACACATGACCACCTCCTTGTTTCTACGCTCATTGTCCATTTCATCAGCTCCACTTACTGTACAGGTGCACTTTGTAGTTCTACAGTTACAGACTGTAGTCCATCTGTTTCTCTGATACTTTGTTAGCCCCCTTTTACCCTGTTCTTCAGTGGTCAGGACCCCCATGGACCTTCACAGAGCAGTTACTATTTGGGTGGTGGATCATTCTCAACACTGCATTTACACTGACATGGTGGTGGTGTGTTAGTGTGTGTTGCACTGGTACGAGTGGATCAGACACAGCAATGCTGCTGGAGTATTTAAACCCTGAGTCCACTCACTGTTCACTCTATTAGACACTCCTACCTTGTCCGTCCACCTTGTAGATGTAAAGTCAGAGACAACAGCTCATCTGCTGCTGCACAGTTTGTGTTGGTCATCCACTAGACCTTCATCAGTGGTCACAGAACGCTGTTGGCTGGATATTTTAGTTGGTGGATGATTCTCAGTCCAGCAGCGACTATGAGGTTTTTAAAAACTCCAGCAGCACTGCTGTGTGATCTACTCGTACCAGCACAACACACCACCACCACGTCAGTGTTACAGCAGTGCTGAAAATGACCCAACACCAAATAGTACCTGCTCTGTGAGGGTCCATTGGGGTCCTGACCTGTACGGACCGGCCAATTTTAGTCCGTTTGTGGAAGAGGAACCAGAGCTCTGAGCAGAGTTAGAGCAGAGTTAACCCTTTCATGACCACTGAAGAACAGGGTAAAAGGGGACTAACAAAGTATCAGAGAAACAGATGGACTACAGTCTGTAACTGTAGAACTACAAAGTGCAGCTATACAGTAAGTGGAGCTGATAAAATGGACAATGAGTGTAGAAACAAGGAGGTGGTCATAATGTTATGCCTGATCGGTGTATGTTTTCGATATATTATTGGGTATGTGATTTTGTAATCCATATATGCCTCCCTCAAATGCAACTGTCCGTGACAAAGTGAATGTTAATAAACAAGAGATAAACATCCCCTGTCCTCAGAGCCTCAGCCACTCTATGAGCTTGCTTCTGCCCTCTACTGCTGTGGAGATGTACTGCAGTTATTTGCTGTTGTGGAGGTCTTTTTGTCAAGTAGTGTTTTCAGTCCTTGACCTGAATCATTTTTGTTATTATTCCTGCTCATTTTGAATTAACCCTGAACTCAGAAAGTAATTATCAGTCTATTTTCACTGAGTGAAGAATGTTATATCAGGGAAATAATGACATACTGGGATTCCCGGGACAGAAACTGAGCACTGCTGGGTTAAAACCCCAAAAATCCATCAAGTCACTTGAGTGCCGGCCTTAACTGGACCTTAATAATAGTGGTTCACAGTAATACACTGTGCTCTACCTGCCATCTTCTGTTATATGTGCCAAATGCTAAGTACTTTCTTCTCACCAGTAGATGGCAGCCCATAACCGCAAGTCATGGTTCACCTTCAGGCACAGTCCAATCTTTACCAGGTTAATCCGGCTGTCTCTGTAAAACGAAATTACTTCTTAAACATTCTCACATGCATGATTGTACAATGTCTTTAGTAGTTGTTCTTGCTTTTTCAAATAAGGGATTTCATATTATAAATTGTGTTATTTGTTTTCATTGCTGAGTCTTAACAGACGAGAATGCATTATCAGTAGCATTGTACACAGTGGGGACCAAAAGTCTGAGAACAATAGTGAAAACGCTTCTGTTTTGCCGTCCTTTGTAATTTAATACAAAATATTTCATAATTTAAAAAAATCAGCATAACAATCTTTGTGAAAAGTAGAGTCTTGCAAATAAATGTTAAAATTTGTATGCATTTGTCCTCATTTTATTTGTCATAACTTTTCTTTGTTTTATTCTGTTTTTGGTCTGTTGTTTATTTCCAGATATAAATGAAACAAACACAGATTTTTAATGCAATCTCAGACTTTTGGACCCCACTGTACAAAGGCAAATAATAGGACTCATATCTATCTGTCTATGACACACACACACACACACACACACACACACACACACACACACACACACACACACACATATATATATATATATATATGTGTGTGTGTGTGTGTGTGTGTGTGTGTGTGTGTGTGTGTATATATATATATTCACATAGAGAGAGAGAGAGAGAGAGGTACGATAAAATGAATGTGTATATATAATTTTTAAGAGTGCTAGTCCTGGAAATAAACATTATATTAATATGTATTATATAATAATAACATTTTAGTTCAAATAAATAAAGCAAAGTTATGACAAATAAAATGGAGTGAAATCCATAACTGTAGGCTACTTTTGAACGTGGTCATATTCAGGAGAAGTGGATAAAAGCCTGGTAGGAACAATGTTCCATTTCTCAGTGATTCTTCGTTCACTTATAAACACTAACAACACAACTGCTAACTTCACCAACAAACACAGTTGTTTTATGAAACAATTTAAACGTACATCGCATTAATTTTGAGCAGATCAGAAGTAAATCTGCACATATTTCCTTATTAAATGTGACATTTGTGGGTAGATGTGGCACCACGTTGCCTTTGTTTTGCTTTGTTTCCTTCTTTGTGTGTGTGTTTTTTTTTTTTTTTATGAAACGTGAACTGGCACTGCTGTAAGCTTTACCGCTCGCCAACGCACAATCTTGCTATGTGTTGTTGTTGTTGCAATTCAATATTAAAAAAAATAATAAAATAAATAAAAATAAAAAAGTCCACTCGCATCACTGACGAAACAGCACGTTGATAGATACACCAGCCAGCCAATAGCGTCCCAAACTGTGAACGCGAACACTGGCGCGGACCAATAGGATGCGAGCGAGGGCGGGCCTTGGCCGTGAAGGCTAGAGACTGAATCAGTTCCGCCCAGTAGTTTGAAAACACAACGGCGCATCAGGACGGCAGGACGCGGCCGTGTGGAGCTCGGCGACAGGGAGCTGAGGAGCCGAGGAGCCGGTGAACCTTCTTTCTGTCACTTTAGGCTTTAAAACTGCCTTCTGTCGCGAAGTGTGCCGTTATTTTTGCTCATTATTTCCTCTGTGGTGGCGGTGGGCTGGCGTTCAGCATCGCGAGGAGCTGCATGGCGCTCAGAGACGTTGAGTTTTAGTGTCTGATAAACTAATAAAGGGTCTTTTTCGACCCACGTATGGCTGTCCTCGCTGAACGATGGCTCTTCTAGCGGTTTTCGGCGCTTTGGGGCGGTATGGCGCAGTGCAGTAAGGGCACATTGGCGCTGCTCTGTGTTTTTGGGTTGCCGCTGTGATGAGGCTTGCATGACTGTTACCTAACCGAGAGGAGTGCTTTACGTCCGATTCTGTTCACGCACAGATGTAGGCCACTCTGCACCAGGACGTAACTCCACAAGCTGCTGCTCGTCTGCACTGGTGTTTTGGGGTGGACGGAGTGGTCCAAGGCCGCTCTCCCTTGCTGCTGCTACCCATGAGAGGCAAACAGTACCAGCAACTCAAACCGGTTGCACCTCGGGAGACGGACGGCGACTATGGGAGGAAACTCAAGTCGTACCAGAACCACACGAAGATAATCGCCCAGCCAGGGATCGTGATGAAAGTGCTGAGGAGAAAGAGGATTATTTTGTTCATAGCTTACTTTCTGCTGCTGGTTTTGACCATGTTGAACTTGGCCAACTACAGGTGGAGCAAGGAGCCCCAGCAGTGCAGCCACCAGACGCGGAGCACTGCCTACCAAGGCCGCTCGGACATTCGCTTTCTCTACAGACCCTCCTTGGCCAAGAAGAGGCAGCTTGTCTACGTCCTCACCACGTGGAGGTCGGGGTCGTCCTTTTTTGGTGAGCTTTTCAACCAGAACCCGGAGGTGTTCTTCCTGTACGAGCCCATGTGGCACATCTGGCAGAAGCTGTACCCCGGCGACGCAGTTTCTCTACAGGGGGCGGCCCGGGACATGCTGAGCTCCCTGTATCGTTGTGACCTCTCGGTGTTTCAGCTGTATAACAGCCCCGGGGGCAAAAACTTCACCTCCCTCGGACTGTTCGGAGCCACCCTTAACAAGGTGATCTGCTCGTACCCCCTCTGCTCCGCCTACAGGAAGGAGGTGGTGGGCATGGTGGACGATAAGGTGTGCAAGAAGTGCCCACCGCAGAGTCTACGGATGCTGGAGGAAGAGTGCATGAAATACAACACCATTGTCATCAAAGGGGTGCGCATATTGGACGTCAACATTTTGGCCCCTCTGATGGAGGACCCCTCGCTCGACCTGAAGGTCATCCACCTGGTGAGGGACCCGAGGGCCGTGGCGAATTCCAGGATCAAATCCAGGCACGGCTTGATCCGGGAGAACCTGCAGGTGGTCAGGAGCCGCGACCCCAAACTCAGGCGGATACCGTTCGTAGACCCCGGGCATAAAATGAGCAAAAAGGATGGGGCGGACTACCACTCGATTGGAGCTATGGAGGTGATTTGTGACAGGACCCACAGGAGCTTGCGGACGGCGCTGAACCCGCCCGCTTGGCTGAAAGGAAAGTATCTGGCTGTCCGTTATGAGGACCTGGTGGAGAACCCCGTCAAAGTCCTACGCCACGTTTACCGCTTCGTTAATCTCAGTGCCAACCACGACATTGAGTCCTTCGCCCTCAACATGACCAACGGCACAAACTCCTCCTCAAAGCCGTTCATTGTGTCGTCCAGGAACGCCACCCAGGCGGCCAGCGCTTGGAGGACGCTCCTGAGCATCCAGCAGATCAAACAAGTGGAGGACTACTGCCACCAGTCCATGGCCGTGCTGGGCTACGAGCGTGTACGAACGGCCACTGAGGCGAAAGACTTGAGCAAATCCTTACTGACTGCCTCCAAACTGTGACACCAACCTCTCACCAAAGACTTGCTAATTTGAATGGTTTCAGTGTAGCTCGATAGCTGTGGAATCCAAGCTTTATTTTGTTTCAGTGTTTTATGGAGGGATTTGACATGCCTCATAGGAATGTACTTTATTTTGTGGTAATTTAATGCTACCACAGCTTTTATAACTGGATTATGGATGTTGTTTGATGAGCCGTCTAAAAAAAAAAAACAAAAAAACATGACTTGAATATGAGATGAGTCTTGATATTGTATAAATCACGTGTCTTGCATTGACAACACTTCAGAATGGATATTTTTAGGGTTATTTTGAATGCTTCAGACCCATCCGTTAGTTTGAGTTTGTTTGCTCACTTTCAAAGTGCAAATTGTGAATGGAAAATATTGACAACAAACCGTAAAACGAATCAACATGCTCATTCTAAAAGCAGGTGATGCTGTTTAGTTAGTGCAGGATCCTCTCAGAGACAATCATTAAAGTGCTCTGTAATGCTTTCCCTGTTTCTGCTGCTCCTTTGACTTGCCTGATAATTTGTTAGTCAGTCTTCAACACTGGGTGCTTTGACCTCCTCCTTGTTCTCTCTAGTTCAGACGTCTCGCTGGCTTGTACTACTTGATGATTTCTCTGGGGGAGTTGTGTTTTTTTGCAGGATAGAACCTTTGCCATTTTCTCACATTTATAAATCACTAATAGAGTGCTTGTATGTCTGTTAGATTATTGTGATTAATAAGCCTCTTCTGTGGTTCGAACTTTTACACGTCATTATCAGCAGAAATAGTTCTAGACAGCACCAAAACAGTAGTAGCATTCTTGATGGTAGTGGTGGGCTAAAATATATCATACTATAACAAACAAAAGACCACGATATTTCAGTTTTCTGAGGTTTGGTAAGTTGGAATAGACTAAATTAGCTAGTGGTGCCAAATTTAAACAGTACTATTCAATCTTTCAAATACAGCACTGCACTTAATCCAATTAAATCAGACTAATTGTGCTCTCTGTAATGAACCATTCTGTTGGTTGATGTTCTTGAAGTACTGACCGTATGCAAAATATGCTCAGGCAAGCATATTGTAACATAATGGGACATCATTTATCACAATAACGATGAATCATATTTCATCATATTTCCCACCCCTACTTTTTGGGGCCCATATAGAACATTAGATGAAGTGTAGATGAATCGTTCAGCCGTGCAAAGAACTACTTATGATATTCAGATGGTTCTTTGAGTTGTTATAGTTGTATACATTACCATTCTTGTTACTACTCTTTTAAAGCAGTGGTTCTTAAGTCGATCCTCAAGGACTCCCTGGCGGTCCACAGTTTTGCTCTTTGTCTGTGTGTTGAGAGTTGGGATTTGGGCAAAAATGTGCACTGTCTGGGGGTCTTTGAGGGTCAGTTTGAGAACTGCTGCAGTAAAGGTCCCTGTTTATTGAATAGGCACTGAAAAGCAGATTTGCAGGTAGTCCCTCCCTCCTTCTTTCTCTTTTTCTCTTGCATTGCATTTTTGCTGGAGACCTCGTGTGATTGTAAGTGGTGGACTGGACTTAAACGCACCCTTCCTCTCCTCTCAGTTGGCCAGTTGTGTGGAACATGTGGCGAATGTGAGTGTGTGCTGTCAGATATCAGAAATAAATAGCTTGGCTTGTTTTAGAGCACAGAAGAATTTGTTGTCTGCCCTGCCGCAACAGTAAGCTTGTGCGTCCAGTGCAGATGACATGGTCTTGTGAGGCTGGAATGCAGCGGCAGCAGCACTGATAGCTTTTGGAATTTGAAAGTAGTAAAAGAACCAATTCAGTGGTCCATTTCTTGAAAAATGCTGGATTTTAGACCAGACAGTGACATGCACAAACCCAAAGTAGCCCTGCATGACCTTCAAGAGGCTTGTGTGTAAAAATATTGATATGTCTGCTCTTCCAGTGGCATTATATAAAAGAAACAACCAAAGCAATTGAAATAAAGTGAATTACAGAAAGATGTGACTTTGGCCGACCAGGACAGAATGAATGTACTTTCATTCAGATTTAGTTGCATGTCGTTCCCCCTGGAATTATGAGGTTCTGTCTGGGCTCTGAGCAGTTTTGAGATATTGGGCTTCAAAGGTTTTGCATTCAAAATATCAAAATCCTACCTAATTTGTAAATGTTTTTTTTTTTTTTTTTTTAGAACTGACCAAAAGCAGATAGGACCTTCAAATGCTAAGAAAAGCTGACCTGCTTGGAATTTTTTGGCAAAACATGAAAAGAAGCAACGGTTTTCAAGGAACACAAACCATTTACTCATAATTTGTTTTAGAACATAAAATGATTGGTCTAATAGAGTGTGTACATATATCAGAACATATTTAATGCTTTCTGTGACAATTTATTTTTTGTTATTTAATTTTTTATTAAATTACTTTTTTGTTGTATGAGATCTTTTTTATTTTTTTTATCTAAAGCACTGGTTGATATTGTATAAAAGTCAGTATTACATATTTTGTCCAGTGCAGAGGTCAGTTTTAGGTAGGAATCCTTAGTTATAGCTTCCTTTAGACCAGACAGCAACCACCTTTATAATAATAAACTCCCAGCATGTGTAGCAAGTCAGTCTAAAGGTAGTGTGAGTTTTTGTTTCGTATCAGAAATGTGACTTTAAAGCACCAAAGTGTCTTATTTTGGGAGAAAGAAGAAAAACAAAAGATGGAAAGTAATGTTTGTGTTGTAATTAAGACGCCCATCAATTCAAATGGGTACTGTTTAATGACCATTAAGGCTTGAGTCAAGAGTCAAGAGGCTTTTTTGTCATTCTATCCATGTACAAGTACACAGTGGAGTGAAATATTTATAAAATTAATATTTTAATATTTATAAAATGTAAGACACTAAAACTTTTTAAAGAACTATAAGAAGCCGGGCAGAGTTTCGGTGAAATGTTTTCATGTCTCAAAAGTTTTAGAAACTTTCTCACGGTCACTGAGCAGAACGGAGAACAAGCAGAACTTGATTGGTCCTCTTGTGTGTATTCAGAACTGGTTGGCTCACAGATAGAACCTTATAGAACCACATTAGAGTTTGACTTTGCACACAGAACCTCTTTGTTTTCTAAATGAAGAGTCCAAGTGCACACAACTTAAACACCTCACATATGTAGAAGTTGTCACAGACTAATAATATGTAAATAACTCAATTTCGACAAAAATGTCAGAAGAACCTCATGATTCCAGCGGATGAAACGTATTGAAGAATATAAACCCTGTCTATGTCACTGCTTAGATACCCTTAGGAGGGTCATGTGTGCAATGGAAGGTGGCAACTGGTGCAAAAAGTACATAATATCACTTGCTATAAAATAGGAAAGGAAAGCCTTCTGTATTTATTTAGCATAATTCTGCAAACACATTACTAGTTAAACAACATGCCTTTTCCAGAGGGTCAGAAATGGCTCTAAATTGGGTCGTCAATACTGTAAAATCATCAAATGTGTACCATATGTTGTTTTCCACCAGATATCATATGAAAACATGCACTCGCTGTGAGATGAAGTTGTCTTTGGCTGGCCTTATGCAGCAGTGCACAGCTGTCAGTACTGTCCTTTTGGAGGGGGAGGGGGCCAATTTCACATAGCTAATTATAAGGGTAATGTCAGAGGAAAGCACAGAGTAACCCAATGCCATTTCGAAGTGTAGCTGTAGTTTTTTTCTGTAACCTCAAACCCATAATATCAAACTAACCTTTCGTATTGCAGTGGAAATTTAATAGAAACTATTTATCACTATTGAAAGTGCAGATTCTGAACTTTCAGGCCGTGCTTCATTTGTATTTGTAAGCAGGAGAGTAAATATTTATTATGATTTGAATGTGTTGGAAGTTGTGTGCAGGAAAGAGAAACCACCCTTATATACCCACGTCGTCAAATGCCGGCTTACAGTTAATAATTTTCAGTGACTATTATGAAACTGGTAACACTTTGTTTGGAGGCTGAAGGGAATTCATAACACATGCATTAGCATTGATTTAACATTCATTAAGTGACTGACATTGTTCTATTTACAGTAAGGAAGCATCATCCTGAAGTCCCCGTCATTCTCAACATGAACATTTGGTAACACCTTATTTTGAGTGGTACTTTTAGATGAAACAAACACTCAACAGACTCTCCGTAACATAGGAAGAACACATGGGTGCTGTCAGAGCAAAATCCAAAATCTGTGTCTCCGAACTGGGAACTTTACAGGACAAAGTAAAAACATGCTTTACTTTTAATGGACGTCAATGGAACCAGACTTTTTTCCAAGTCATTTTCAACCATTTCCTTTGATCCATTCATCATAAAATTTGCACACAATATAAAGGACAGTATTTTCATAATTTTCAAATTATGTCAAAAACTGAAAAACGACAAAAATGGAAATACAAGGTTTCTTTCCGACAACAGCAATCTGAGGGCTAGGTTTAGGTTTTGGGTTGAGGTTAAAGTCAGGGTTAGGATTAGGGCCAGGGTGAGGGTTAGGATTAGGTTTTGGGTTGAGGTTTAGGTTAAGGTTAGGGTTAGGATTAGGGCCAGGGTGAGGATTAGGATTAGGGTTTGGGTTGAGGTAAAAGTGAGGGTTAGGATTAGGGCCAGGGTGAGGATTAGGATTAGGGTTTGGGTTGAGGTTAAAGTGAGGGTTCGGATTAGGGCCAGGGTGAGGGTTAGGATTAGGGTTTGGGTTGAGGTAAAAGTGAGGGTTAGGATTAGGGCCAGGGTGAAGGTTAGGATTAGGGTTTGGGTTGAGGTAAAAGTGAGGGTTAGGATTAGGGCCAGGGTGAGGGTTAGGATTAGGGTTTGGGTTGAGGTAAAAGTGAGGGTTAGGATTAGGGCCAGGGTGAGGGTTAGGATTAGGGTTTGGGTTGAGGTAAAAGTGAGGGTTAGGATTAGGGCCAGGGTGAGGGTTAGGATTAGGGTTTGGGTTGAGGTAAAAGTGAGGTTTAGGATTAGGGCCAGGGTGAGGGTTAGGATTAGGATTAGGGTTTGGGTTGAGGTAAAAGTGAGGGTTAGGATTAGGGCCAGGGTGAGGGTTAGGATTAGGGTTTGGGTTGAGGTTAAAGTGAGGGTTAGGATTAGGGCCAGGGTGAGGGTTAGGATTAGGGTTTGGGTTGAGGTTAAAGTGAGGGTTAGGATTAGGGCCAGGGTGAGGGTTAGGATTAGGGTTTGGGTTGATGTTAAAGTGAGGGTTAGGATTAGGGCCAGGGTGAGGGTTAGGATTAGGATTAGGGTTTGGGTTGAGGTAAAAGTGAGGGTTAGGATTAGGGCCAGGGTGAGGGTTAGGATTAGGGTTTGGGTTGAGGTAAAAGTGAGGGTTAGGATTAGGGCCAGGGTGAGGGTTAGGATTAGGGTTTGGGTTGAGGTTAAAGTGAGGGTTAGGATTAGGGCCAGGGTGAGGGTTAGGATTAGGGTTTGGGTTGAGGTTAAAGTGAGGGTTAGGATTAGGGCCAGGGTGAGGGTTAGGATTAGGGTTTGGGTTGAGGTTAAAGTGAGGGTTAGGATTAGGGCCAGGGTGAGGGTTAGGATTAGGGTTTGGGTTGAGGTTAAAGTGAGGGTTAGGATTAGGGCCAGGGTGAGGGTTAGGATTAGGGTTTGGGTTGAGGTTAAAGTGAGGGTTAGGATTAGGGCCAGGGTGAGGGTTAGGATTAGGGTTTGGGTTGAGGTAAAAGTGAGGGTTAGGATTAGGGCCAGGGTGAGGGTTAGGATTAGGGTTTGGGTTGAGGTAAAAGTGAGGTTTAGGATTAGGGCCAGGGTGAGGGTTAGGATTAGGATTAGGGTTTGGGTTGAGGTAAAAGTGAGGGTTAGGATTAGGGCCAGGGTGAGGGTTAGGATTAGGGTTTGGGTTGAGGTTAAAGTGAGGGTTAGGATTAGGGCCAGGGTGAGGGTTAGGATTAGGGTTTGGGTTGAGGTTAAAGTGAGGGTTAGGATTAGGGCCAGGGTGAGGGTTAGGATTAGGGTTTGGGTTGATGTTAAAGTGAGGGTTAGGATTAGGGCCAGGGTGAGGGTTAGGATTAGGATTAGGGTTTGGGTTGAGGTAAAAGTGAGGGTTAGGATTAGGGCCAGGGTGAGGGTTAGGATTAGGGTTTGGGTTGAGGTTAAAGTGAGGGTTAGGATTAGGGCCAGGGTGAGGGTTAGGATTAGGGTTTGGGTTGAGGTTAAAGTGAGGGTTAGGATTAGGGCCAGGGTGAGGGTTAGGATTAGGGTTTGGGTTGAGGTTAAAGTGAGGGTTAGGATTAGGGCCAGGGTGAGGGTTAGGATTAGGGTTTGGGTTGAGGTTAAAGTGAGGGTTAGGATTAGGGCCAGGGTGAGGGTTAGGATTAGGGTTTGGGTTGAGGTTAAAGTGAGGGTTAGGATTAGGGCCAGGGTGAGGGTTAGGATTAGGGTTTGGGTTGAGGTTAAAGTGAGGGTTAGGATTAGGGCCAGGGTGAGGGTCAGGTGTTGAGTAAAGTTGATATGGTTAGGTTTTGTGTAAAGGAAGTAACACATTAACAACACATAATGTAAGTAATGTATCACCAGAACAACCACAAGATATTTGCTTCACTGTATTCAGATGCTCCACTACTGCTACTTCACTGACTTGTTGTTGATGTGTTATTGGTAAGAGTTAATAATCATCTATGAAAGACCTCTCCAATATGTACTTTGAGTTATTATAGACGTCATGTTACATTATTATGATGAGCAAGTTCTATTAAGGAGACCTGTCTGCCTGCAGACGTGACTTAGTTGTTCATATCTGCAGCCACAAAGGTCTCTTTAATAGAACTTGTGCTTTTTACTATGACTCGAGAGGAAATGTGCATATATGCGTATATGGGGTTCTTGACTTGGCCTCTACATAAGCTCTGTTACTTGGCAATGATGCTTCGTAACAGTGTTATAGATGGAACAAATGTCTGTCACCTTCCTTTAAGGCCTCTTGTGTCAATACAGTCCTTCACTCATAAATTACTGGCATGAGATGTCCATAAATACTCAAAAAATTGCTTTTTAAATACATTATTCAATGCTCATGCTATGCTTTGAAGTTCTTATGAAGGTAGCTTTTGAATAAAGTGTACTAACAGGTAAGCTACACTGATCAGGCATAACATTATGACCGCCTCCTTGTTTCTGTGCTCATTGTCCATTTTATCAGTTCCACTTACTGTATAGCTGCACTCTGTAGTTCTACAGTTACAGACTGTAGTCCATCTGTTTCTCTGATACTCTGTTACCCTGTTCTTCAGTGGTCAGGACCCCCATGGACCCTCACAGAGCAGGTACTATTTGGGTGGTGGATCATTCTCAACACTGCAGTAACACTGATGTGGTGGTGGTTGTGTTGTAGTGTGTGTTGTTCTGGTCTGAGTGGATCAGACACAGCAGTGCTGCTGGAGTTTTTGAACACCTCAGTGTCACTGCTGGACTGATAAAATGGGCAAACAAGGAGGTGGTCATATAATGTTCTACCTGATTGGTGTATGTAGTTATGAGAGATGGAGCGGGATAATACCACTGGACGGTAAAGACCGGGAGCAGTGCTGCGTGTTGGGTGAGTGTACTAGAATAATAAAAACATGCTGATGATCCATAAAAGGACGTTGGGTCGGCATGATACCTGGTGATACTAGTCTTTAAGCATTACTGTTTTTTTAGTTTTCCCATGTTGCTTTGGTATTTGGAGGCCATTCGCATCATATCTCCTCCCCAGTCATCAACTAATGAACATCATGCTGAAAGTTCCAGCTATTTTCACTGGAGTGAATTCAGCTTGAGGAGCTTCTGTTCAGTGCTGCTCTGGCTTCCATTGGTAATAACAGTCTGAAATATAATATTGATCAGCTTGTTGTGAGTGAATGCAGTCGGTCACCCAGGGGAGGAATGGATGGGAATGATGAAAAGATTTCAGAAAAATATTAAAGATCTAGCCGCGGCGTATCATGATCAATGTGCCTCGCGGTTGAGGTATAAACCACCTGCAAGCTATTGTGAATTGAGCCACAATCTGTTTGGGTTTTGCTGTTTTCCAGTTCAAATGCAGAGACAAAGACATGATTGAAGAAAAATAAATCTTCAGGTCAATTATTCATGTAAATTAAGTGGCAAACAATGAATTGGTGTAAAAGTGGCAGTATTTAAATAAAAATTTTACCATGTAAAATAAAACTTACATAAAATTAAACTTTGTAAAAATCTTCTACTTTATTTTTATAAAGTATGTGTGCAATGTTCTGAAACAAACTGAGGTACTGTTCACCATAAGCCAAGTTACGAGTTAATAGAGAAAAAATATATATATTTTTAAGATACTATATAAAAGTTTTTTTGAGCCTGTCCAATATTTTGAGCTGCAGTAAGAAATGAACCATAGCTAAAAATGGTATAGCTCCTCAGGTTACAGCATCGTTTAACCTCTTATTCTCCAGGATATATTTTGGTTAGTCCGTCTGAATTTAAAGGACCAAATCATAAGGCAAATTATTCAATAACGGCAAGAAATAAATTTTGTTTTGTTTAAAACAGTTTTATTTTATTTTATTTGTTTATTTATTTTTAAAGCTCCCCTCAAATTAACAGAACATGTGTTCATGATCTACACATATCACTATATGCTTACAGTTTCCTGCTGAAAGCCAAAAATCTCAGATGCTCTTTGCGTTATTTTATGAAAGTAAGTTTTGCAGAGCAGATCACTGAAGAGACGCCGTCTGTTTATAGTTTTAACTAGTTAATTTGTGGAAAAATGCCTCGACTTTCAGTAGAAATCAAAAATCTGAGTTCAGCTTCTTTTATTATAAGGGTTTAAAATGACATCACCATCTGTTTGACTGGAAAGAAGACAGTTACAGCTTCACACGACGCCCAGCTTCTGAATGTAGCTTATGAAATATGAAGGTTATGAAGAATATGACGAAGTGCGTTTTGGAACCACCGGTGGTTCAAAGGAGTTGAAGAGCTTAACTTGTTTACCATTTTGACATGCATATTCACTAGATGAGCTCTGTGTGAACAGCTTTCTAGGATGAGTGGATGACATTTTCCTCACATTAAAACTATGTTTACAAAGTTAGATAGACTTTAAGCTAATTAACCTGTTGTACATAGTCAGCTAGCTAATACATGTAATGCTGTAATGACCGAATGAACTGCTGGATGTTCAGTAGCTTAGGTCACAGTCTGCTAAATACATAGGAAAATGGATATGGGTACAGTTTACAGTGCCTAATGTTGTTACTGTTGGTAATGATGAGCTTTAGTGATATTTGTAAGACAAATGTTGTCTCATTCTGATAAATCACTTACAGTAAAAACTAATAAATCACTTACAGTGTGAACTGTGCGTCCTCAGGGAGGAGTGTAGTTTGTCTGAACACTGGCATGGAGGGAAAGCAACCATTTACTGACCATTCTGCTGCTTCAGCGTCCATACCAGCATGTTTTTCAGTGGCTGAATGTAACGCTGTGCTTCCGTGGAAGATCTGACTTGCATGTGTTGTATGTGAAAATACTCCCGACTCACTCTAGGTTAGACATCACTGTGTCAATGAAAAATCAACAATGCAGATATTTATGAAAATTATATAACAATATTACATGGGGCAGTCATGGGCTGGAGGTTTGGGAACCAGCCTTGTGACCGGAAGGTCGCTGGTTGGATCCCCAGAACTGATAGCACATGAATGACGTGTCCTTGAGCAAGACACCTAACCCCCAACTGCTCCCCAGGTGCTGCGGATTGGGCTACCCACCGCTCTGGGCAAGTGTGCTAACTGTCCCCTAGCGTGTGTGTGTGCTCACTAATGTATGAGGAGTTTCACTTCACGGATGGGTTAAATGTGGAGGTGAAATTTCCCATTTGTGGGACTAATAAGGGTCACTTAATCTTAATTAATCTAATTATAATTAGTACTGTGCAGAAGTCTTAGGCCAGCAAAGAAAATGTTGAAATCATAAAAACACTAGATAACATTAGAATAAATGCATATAAGCATGAAAGGACCCCAATCTTATATAATTCTTATACTGCACATGCTCCTCTGAAGTCAACTTACATTTTTGTGTGATTTATATACCAAAAACACACATAATGAATTTATACATGACGATTTTCCACCTTCTCTTTATCCCAGATGGGCTGTTGGTGTCTTTAAGACTGATGTATGTAAATATGCTCTGTTCTGATTGGCTGCACTACGTCACACCTCATTTTAAAAACAGTCTAGGCTGAAACACTCCTTACGATGTCAGAGTGAGTGGGCGGGACTTAATTGTTTTAGGCTGAACAGACGGAGATATAAAAGTGTGTTGTCTTTTGTGACATCACAGAAAAACAAATTTCTTTTTTTGCAGTGTTATTTTTAAATATAGTCTATATGGCCTGGAGAGGGAATATTATATTTGAAACGTTGACAGTGTTTACATACTACACTTTTTATGCAAATTAGTTTTTGCACAATACATTCCCGTTAATGCAGTAATAAAAGTAACAATCTTATGCTGTGAGCCTATAAAAATACTATTTATTTTATTAATGCATATTTGTGTTTGCCCTAAAGTTAGTATTTTCTAAAAGTTAGTCTTTTCTAACAAGTCCCTGATGGTGAGTACCAAGATAAATAGTTGTGAATATCGTTTGTCAGGTGGTCGAAGACTTCTGCACTGTCCTGTGTGTGCTGTTCCTTTGGGCGGCCGTAGGAAGACATTAACTGTCCACCTGGAGTGTGTTTTCACTTAGTCAGCAAACAGCTGCAGGAACCCAGCAGGAAGAGCCCCAGTAAAACACAAGCAGTTTCGCGTCTAACAGAAAAACAGCACACGTCTCCAAACAACAGGTAGAGATCGAGCATGCTGCAGGAGTCCAGAGGATGCTCAAGGCCAGAGGCGTCAAACTCGGCACATTTGATTTGGAGCACTGCCGATTTGAGCACTTACTTTACTTTAACACTCCCAGTTCAACTCAGCAGCTCTTACTGATTTAATCACGTGTTGAAAAGGCTATTTTAAAGCTTGTTCGGTTACTTTTCACATGACTATTTCATGGTTTCTCTTCATCCATTTGATCTAAATGGGCTGTTTTGTTCTTGTGCCTTTGAGATTGATCTATGTAAACGATGTGTGAGTGGGCAAGGTTAAATTGTTGTACGCTGATACGTAAATGTGATATGTAAATATCTTGTTTTTCATGACATCACAGCAAAAATACATTCAAAGCAGGCTGTTTTAGCAGCTTAAGGTCCATATGTGGACAGTACAGACTGGGCAGTAACACGTTTATATAATGTTTATCAAACTCTTTTATGGAATTATAATATGTAAAAAAATCTGTTTTGTTTTTAGTTTTGCACAGTTGTAAAAAAAAAAAACTATGCCTAAATCATCATTTACTTCACACCATGTCAAGTTGTTATTGCTTCTTTGCACGTTTGGACCACTCGTGCAACTGAGCTGGTGTACAGAGGAGCTCGAGGGCGAGGAAGCCGGACACCCCTGTCCCTCAGAAAGAGAGGACAGTCATGGCGCGGGAGGAGACGGGGTGGTGGGGTATGCAGTTTTCGCTACAGGAAACTGAAGAGAGAGGAGAGAATTTATGGGACGTAGAACGTAGAGTAGGAGGACTTTTGGGCATGGTCCTTCTCCTATTTTAACTGCAGTATGCATTATGTGTTCCCAGAACAGTTATAATTAATTTTTACATGACAATTTTCCATCCTTTTATATCCCTTATAATAAGACATCATTAAGGCAAGGCAAAGTTATTTATATGGCCCTCTATTATACGCTGCTGTCATTCAAAGTTCTTTACAAATGAGAAGATACAGTCAGAAAATAGTTAGACATGAATAGAGAAGTATAATCAAAAACATAATTAAAACATTATAAACAGGAGTAAGACAAATTTAAAAGAAAAAAATCATTAAAGTAATGATTCAATTAGAAACTAAATCAGAATAATGACATTAAAAGTTAGCTTAGGATAAAAAAAAGTGTTGTTACAGAGGAAAAAAGGGTCTAGAAATGCTGACCATGTTTAAAGACTGAAAGCTGATCAAATAGGAATGTTTTGAGTCTGGATTTAAAGTGTCCAGTGTCTAACTCTTCTAACACGCTCAGTCAATTGGTTCCATTTAAGAGCAGCGTAGTAGCTAAACGCTGCTGCTCCATGTTTAATCTTCACCTTCGGCAGGACTGTCTAGTTCCTAATGATCGGAGAGTTCGGCTTGGCTCATGTCGCTGCAACATAAATATGTTGGTCCTTCACTATTAATAGACCAACAGCATCTTCAAGTTTCTTCTGTAACAGACTGGTAGCCAGTGTAAGGTATGGGGGGTGATGTATTCCTTTCTTTTACTCTGGCAGCTGCATTTTCAGTCAGCTGAAGCAGTTTGATTGCCCTTTTTGGGAGTCCAGTTAGGAGACCATTACAGTGATCAATCCTGCTAGATATAAAGGCATGTATAAGTTTCTTTTAAGACTTATAGATGTAAATGGGCTCTGTTTTGATTGGCTGCCCTGTCGGGTGGCTTATTCAAAACAATCTGCAACACTCCTAATAACTTCAGTGAGAATGGACGGGGCTAAACTGTAGGTGGATATGTGTAAATGCATTTGGTCTTGTGACACCACAAAAAACAATAAATAAAAAATTTGATGGTTTAGTGGGCCTTAGTTTCCATATGATTTGAATCTTTAATGGTGTTTATATATATATATATATATATATAATGTCTTTATTTAAAAAAAGTCAAATTCAGTTTTCAGTGCTTTGAATAAGAAATAAACATGTACAGTTGCAATACATACATACTTGTTGTTTGTTTTGTCACAAAAACACAGTTATACATATCCACCTATTCAGCAAACAGCAGTTAAGCCACAGCTATAAAATAAGTGTTTTGGTCCAGACTGCTTTTTGAATGAGGCCTGATGCAGGGCAGCCAATCAGAACTGAGCTCATTTACATGCAAATATTTAGATTACAGTATTTCAAAGACTGTCAGACACCTTATAAGCAAGTCTATTAGAGATCACTGAGCGGCTCCACACAGTTTGAGGCAAGTGTGGGCTTTTGGTGTTTGATAATCAGTGAAAACACTGAACTCAGAGCTCTGGGTCTCCAGAGCTGGAGTGCGACACGCCTGCTCGAGGCACTGAGGAGAGGTAAAGACCCCTGGTTCTAGTCCCTGTGCTGTAATCACTGCGAGCCTGAGGGAGTTGCTACTGCTTTGATGTTTTTCAAGCCAGTTCTAGCTGTAGCAAAGAAGCTTAACCAATGAGCTTTAAGGGTTATGAGAAAAACAAGTCATAAAGAGGGGCTCAGTCGTTGTGAGTTCATTCTGTACTATTTGGGGGAAAGGGTCCATGTTCTAATCCCACCAGTCTGTTCCTTACTCCAGTTCCTTAAAAGCAGATGCAAGAAAATATCAAACGTTTTAAATACATCATCATGTTTTCTTTGCTGGTTTTGCAATAACCTCACATATTAATCAGAAATCTGTTTAGATATTTCTTTGCAAAAGTGCGAAACTGAAGAAACAGCAAAAGTCCCACCTTGTGAATAATGCAAAGGCTGCATATCTGATCCCCTTGTTGTGATGTTATCACTCGTCAGCACTCGAGCCTCTCAGCTGTTTAAATCACCTTTGCATCAAAAGAGTTTCAATGTGAGCCTTTAACAGTAATTTCGAAAAGTTGCACTTCATACCACAGAAGACACTTTGATGAGTGTGAAGCTGAATATCAATAATAAAAACACCCAAATAACCAGCACATACAATTTTATGAAAACCTTGCACGTATTTATTTCTTGCTGGACTGAAAAGTAACAGTGTGTTTGCTTTTTTTATTGTCAGTAATCTGATCAACAAGTTTACATGCACTTGAGTAATCAGATAATGGGGAAACTCCAGGTCTGTATGAGTCAGACAGTAATCAGATTTCTGCTTTGTAAAAAGCCACTAAACTCACAGAAGAAGATGCGACATAAAACTCAAACTTAATACTTTTTTTTAAACATTGCTCCACTTTACCTAAAAATATGAACATGCATCATCTAGTAGATGATAAATATTTAAATCCTTCATTTCATCAAGCAAAGAGTGCTTTGCTGCGTGTGGTGGACGCAATGTTAAATGCTGCTTGTTTATTTCCGGCACTGCCATCTGTTTTCACACAAGCGCAGAATAAACCCTACTCTGATCTTAGAAATGGGAGAGTGCTGTTTACATGAAAATTTTAAAAATCAGATAACTGCAGAAATTCGATTATGATCAAACTGTTGAGACTATTCTCATTGCCATTCTCTTTTTTGGCAGCAGTATGTCAGAATATTGACTTAGTATTTTGACATTTTTATTTTGATATATTTTGATAAGTTATTGTTTATTATTATTATTATTATTATTATTATTATTATTTAGAATATTTAACTTATAGCACCTTATATCACAAATTACAGAGATACAGTAAGGGAGTATACATAAAACAGTGAACAGCACACACAGTATGTATATACACACACACACACACACACACACACACACACACACACACACACTATCTAAGCTGCTAATACTCCTGGGTCAAGGGGGCTGCTGGAGCCTATCCCAGTGCTCACTGGATGGAAGGCCCGAAACACCATGAACAGGCTGCCAGCCCACAGGGCAGACACACAGTACAATTTAAAAAATGCTAAATAAAATTAAAAGGTAAAAAAAGACATTTAGAGAACATTATATTGGAAACAAAATGGTAAAAATACAGTTATATAATAGGGTTCTAAATAAATACAGAAGGAACAACATATAACAACTAGTAAAACGCTGATCTATATTTTTATTTATATTGACCTAATATCTCAGAATAATGATTTATTCTCCCAAAATATTGACATAATACCTCAACATATTGACTGTTTGCCTGAGCTTTTGAGATACTGTCGATATAATGAGCTGTAAAACTTCAAGAAAGCCATTATTTCAATGTAATAAATTACTGTTATGAAATACCATCCATCCATCCATCCATCCATCCATCCATCCATCCATCCATCCATCCATCCATTTTCTAAGCCGCTTCTCCGTCAGGGTCGCGGGGGGGTGCTGGAGCCTATCCCAGCAGTCTTCGGGCAGAAGGCAGGATACACCCTGGACAGGTCGCCAGTCCATCGCAGGGCTTATGAAATACTAATAAAAAGTTATTATGAGGCACTAGGTCAAAAGTTTGACACACGGTTGTCAAAATCAAAAGAAGATAATGTTTGAAATGATAATTTCCTCCTGGACTCGGTAAAAACTCCTGCTGTTGTCTCTTTTCTCTGTCAGTCATGTGGGAAACATGGAAGTTTATTTATTAGTTTATTTATTATTGGGTTTGTATTCAGTTTATATAGACCCTAAGCTATGTTTCACTTTGCTTTGGTTTATTTACTTATTTAGCCGTTTGTTCTGTCTGTGATCAGCTCTGACGCTGCTTCACTTCAAACTGAATTCCTGAAACTTTTGAAATCAAAACAACACAAAGCAAAACTAATCACATCTAAATACAGGAGGAAATACTGGAAATACGTAGTACATATGCTACAGAAAACAGCGAAGCAAAACATGACCGCCGTTTCTGCTGATTCTTACGGAGCCCCGCTGGTGACATCCTGTATAAATAAAAATAATGCATGGCCACGACTTAGTAAGGCGTGGGAACGAGATCCTAATGTGCGGCCATGACTTAGTAAGGGATGGGCACGAGATTGCGGCTTGCTAAGTCATGGCCACGCATTAGGATCTCGTTCCCACACTTTACTAAGTCGTGGCCATGACTTAACTCATTCCCATGCCTTACTAAGTTGTGGCCACACATTATTTTTATTTATTTATTTATGTCACCAGCAGGGCTCCATAGATTCTCGTGGTGCAGCGCTTTTTATTTTTCCTTTGTTTTTTTTTTAAACAAAAAGTCCTATTGAGATCAAAGAACCTCTCTTGCTTGCAAGAGAGACCCTTTTAGACCTTCTTTCCCACAACAGTGCAGCTCTCTTTACAGAGCATTTCTGATCGTTAAGTCCTGTGTATGTTTAATAATATTAATATTAGTCAAGTACACTTGTCAGGTCCACTCACAGTGAGGAATGTGTATATTCTGATGCAAATGTGTATTTTTATTTGATTTATTTATGCATTTTCAGAACTGATCATTACAATTATCATAATTATTATTTCTGAATTTAACATACTGGGGAAAAAAACAAAATGTGGCCTGTGCAAAAGTTATGTCACATAATTTGGAAGATCATCGTTTAATACCCTGATGTTGGGAGACCTTTGGCTATTGTCGGGAGGAGCAAATCAGCCTGATTATCCCGTAAAGTGGGCCAGGCATTAGAAAGTGAACCACGGTTGCCCAAAGTTTTGCATACAACTGCATCAACAGTTTTTGCCGGGGGTTGTTCAAACTTTTGCAGATGACTGTACATGAGTCTTAAAGGCACAGTAACAAAAACAGCCTGTTTAATTAGATAAAGATGTTTAAGTGGATAAAGATGAGTCAGGAAAAAAATTAGTAGACCACAAGGAGAACAAATAAAGCACAAGAATAATGAACAATATGGACCCTTTAAAATTTCAGCCACTCAAAGCACCTTCTGCTGTCACTGCTCACAGCAATTATTTTTATATTAAATATCAATCAAGTAGAATTATCCAAGCTCTTTGCATGAATGCAGTGAGGAATGTGCTGCTGTTTTACAAAATAAGTATATTTGTTTAGTCTAGAACCATAAAGCATCTACCAGTGAATGTAAGGCAGCAGGAAAAAAAGAAAAATGTCAGATAAGAATCGTGACAGGATCGCTTTCACCAAAGGAAGCAGGTGGGCTGCATTTACAAAAACAACCGTGCTCTGAAAAAGCTTCAATAGAACTGATGGTGGTCTCTCTGAAAGAAGCGAGGTGGGAGCTTACATTCAGTGAACATTCAAACAATGCACATGTGGGGTCTACATGCCAAGAAGTAGAACAGCCACACACATACATGAATGCGCATTTTCATACAGCAGCCTTCATCACCCTCCTCTGCTCATCCTTCACTGATGCTGTGTGCGGTTGCCATAACAACGGTTCCAGGAGGTGCTGCCATTATTTGTATATGAGGCAGACACTACCAGAGCAGGTGGTGGAGAGAGAGAGAGCAGAGAAAGCTAGCGAGAGAGGATAAAGACAAAGATAGAGAGAGGAGACGAATCCTTTCTACTCTATGCCTTCACACTTTTCAGTTCTCTTGGATTTAACAAACACATTAGGAGGCCCTTCTTCACTCTCAGCATCTGGCAGTTCATCTGACAGCATCAAATCCATCATTTTAACTGCTGGTTAATAGAAATATTGAAATATATTGGACACACTTTCTATTACAACCACTTAAAGGAAGGTCCCCTGAATTTTCATCAATGTTTATAAAATGTGCCATAGCTTTTGCACAGGCCAGTTTGTTTTATTTTTTTCCCAATACGTTAAATTCAGCACATACACAGTAGTTGTGCATTGAAATGTGCAGGCGTGTGTTCCCTGTAGAGGATGTGTTAAACTTGCACTGTATGGACAAAAGTATTGGGACACATCTCAATCATTGAATTCAGGTGTTTCAGTCAGTCCCATGACCACAGGTGTATCAAATCAAACGCCTAGCCATGCAGTCTGCCTTTACAAACATTTGTGAAGGATTGAGTCATTATAAAGAGCTCCCTGAATTTGAGTGTGGTGCTGTAATAGGATGCCACCATTGCAACGAATCAGTTTGCAAAATTTCTTCCATCCTAGATACTCCTCGATCAACTGTCGGCAGTGTTACTGAAAAGTGGAAGTGGAATCACAGTAACTCGACCAGGAAGTGTCAGACCACGTAAAGATACAGAGCCTCCTCTGGAATTACATTAACACAAAAACTGTGCACCAGGAGTTTCATGGCAGGGTTTCCATAGCTGAGTAGTTGCGTGCAAGCCTTACATGACCAAGCACAATGCCAAGCGTCACATAGAGTGGTGTACAGGACGCTGCCGCTGAACTCTGGAGCAGTGAAAACATGTTCTGTAGAGTGATGAATCACACTTCTCTATCTGTCAGTCTGATGGACGAGTCTGGGTTTGGTCCATGCCAGGAGAACGTTACCTGCCTGACTGCATTGTGCCATCTGTAAAGTTTGGTGGAGGAGGGATAATGCTACGATGCTATGTGGTTGTTTTTCAGGTTGATCTAGAACCCTTAGTTCCAGTAAATGGAAAATAATGCTTCAGCAGACCAAGACTTTTGGGCAATTGTACACTTTCAACTTTGTGGGAACGGTTTGGGGTAGAACCTTTCCAATTCCAGCCTGACTGATCCCCAGTGCACAAAGCAGCTTCATGAAGTCATGACTGGGTGAGTTTGGTGTAGAAGAACTGGCCCTCACAGAGCCCTGACCTCAACCCCATCAAACACCTTTGGGATGAACTAGAATGTAGATTGTAAGCCAGGTCCACTCATCCGACATCAGTGTCTGATCGCACAAATGCACTTCTGGATGAATTGACAGAGTCATAGTCCAAAATCTTGTAGAACGCTTCTCAGAAGAGTGGAAGATGTTATAGCTGCAGAGGGAGACTAACTCCATATTAATGCCTATAGATTTAAAATGGGATGCCATAAAAGCTTCCGTAGGTGTCATGTGTAGGTGTCCCAACACTTTTGTCCATATGGTGTATTTTTCGCTTAGAAAATCAACAGACTTTTGCACACAACTGAATGCAAATGAGCTTTGTTCTGATTGGCTGTCCTGTTCTGTGCCTCATTGAAAAAGGAGTCTAGAATCAAAGCACCTATCACAACACCAGCGTGAATGGGCGAGGCTAAACTGCTATAGGCTGAATGGGAGGATCCTAGACATAAAGCATATTGCTGTTAAAATATTTATGAACCATTTGTATCTTACCTCTGATTGGATGACATTGTAGTAGAAAATGTTGCAGCAACTTGGACAAAAAAATTTTAATTTGTGTTTGGCTTTGGAAGTGGGCATCTTCTAATCTGTTAGAGTCTTGCTTTTACACGTCTTCCAGATACATCTTTTGAATATCTGGAGTTTAACGTTGAAAATACATTCACAAGAAATGCTGGATTGTTGCTAAAAGCTGAAGGCATAACTGAGACAATGGTGGAAAAGGTAGGCCTGGAGTACTTCAGTCCAGACATGAGATGTTTTTGTCTCAGACTCCGTAGTATTTGGGTTTGGGCTTTCTCGGGCTCAGCCATCGATCTTGCTGAATTTATTTTTGACCACTATTTAAAAAAAATACATTTTTCCATTAACTGTAAATAAAGTGCACTGAGTCAAACCATAGCGGAAACACAGCGTCTTTAATTGATCTCAAACTACTGTGTTTGTAAATATAATTTGTGTTTGTAATTATAAGAGGAGGTCTTTTATTATGCTTTGAATTTGATCAATTTTGTCCACACAGTTTTCTTTTGCAGGAATGAAATCCTTCCTTGATGTTTTTCTAGTAATTTGTCGTGGAAGGAGATGATCATTTAAGGCCTGACCCCATTTCCCCAACACCATCATAAGGGTTAGCTCTACTGCTTTATTAGCTCAGGTGAAGGGTGTTAGATGAGCCCTCGGAGGGGCGAGAGATCAAGCGAACACCAGTATCGAATTCAGCAGCAGAGTGATGCACTTCCCTTTTCAAACCTGAAAATAATGACAAACAAAGCCGTTTACAAACAAGAGCAGTACTTTGAGAGCTCCAGCTCTCGTCTTGAGTCGTGGTCTTGGGCTTGTCTTGGACTTGACAAAGGTGGTCTTGACTACAGCCCTAGTGGATACTAAGTGACACTAAGATACATGGTTGCTAAGCAGTGATGGGAGGAGAAAATAAAGTAGATGTTCGCATGAAGAGATGAGTGGATTTTAATCGGCCAAGGCTGTAATTAAGTAAGCTTTCTTTGTCATAATTGCTCACAGGGGTTATCTAGTGGCCTGTAATGCCAGTGGGATGATCTGGGCCGGCCTGAAATGCTCTGTGATTGCTTACATCTCTAGCCTTCATGTTTTAGCACTGTATTTTAAGAGAAAAGGATCCAAAAAGAGAAGAGCTGTGCATAACAAATTTGTTGGATGGGAACTTAATACTTGAGGTGCTACTTTTTATTAAAGTTCCTTTGTTTTCGTTTCAGTTATTAGTTCATGAAAGTAGCAACACTTCTGCTTGAGTACTGGCTTCATCTGCGGCACCCTCCTCTGCAGAGAATCAGATACTGCTGTATGTGCCGACTGGACAGGAAATGAGATCTCCCAAAAGAGCTTTGGATTTGCATGTGTTCAGCTACAGCGCTGCCTGCTCTCCAAAATAACTCCCAAGTTCATGGCGGCGAAAAATCAAATGAGCCCAGATGATAATGCTTATTCAGTGTATGACTCGTGCACCAGAGTCAAATGATCTTTCCCAGTGCTGTTACACACGCACACACACACACGCACGCACGCACACTCAGCTGTGGGAAAGGTCGTTTTCATCCTGATAATGCAAACATAACTCAAAACAGTCCCTATTATCCGCTATCAGGCTATGCCAGATTGTTTTACGGAATGATTTTGGCACCCACCGTCTTCGACACAATGGCTTTGGGATCTGTAGCATAAATCCCACCAAGGCTTCAAGATAAATACCCACCCCCGTGCAAACCTATGGGGATTATTGATGCTGCGTCCCAACTGCACACTTAATACTAATACTAACCAGTGTTTGAGTATGTAGTATAGACACAAGTGTCAAAGTTTATACTCAAAAATCCCCAATGCATACTTAGAACCAGTATAGTAACGATGGACACCATTGACCCACAATCCAACTGGAAAGGGAAAGGGAGGAGCTTCTTGCATCTGGCAAATTCTGAACAAAATGGTGACCCGTGACGCGAGAGCAGCTGCAGTGGTAGCGGGACCAGAAATGGTGTATAAATGTGAGTTAATCCCAAATTTGTAAAATATTCTGTAAAAAACAAATGTGTTTTACTTATTAATGTTTTCATTTGTTAGCATTAAAGAAATCTGTTTGTGAACGTACGTTCATTTGGTAACTAGCCTTCAGAGTCTAGATTGCTGTGATGTGCGTTGTCATAGCAACGGTTCATCACTTTACTAAGAATGGTGTAGTATGTTAATATTTTGTATACTAACCTGTCGAGCTCATACTATTAAGATTAGTACACAGTATATACTGTATAGTATTAGTGTGTAGTACACAATTGGGATGCAGCCTAAGAAATTACCTCAGTACCATCAAGAGCATAGGCTGACACTTACAGCGGCTGACTCAAACCAGTCTTACACATGGACGAAAGCACGTCACACAGTAGTTGTAGCTGTCTTGAGGCCTGAATTTGGTAACTGAAATAATAGAATATAAATAAATAATATACATTTCATTTGACTCAAATTTGACACTCTATATATGGGGCACTATCATTATTGTAGAGGAGTAATAAGGTTAAATGAAGACTAACCGGGATTCAAATTGGACATTGAATTTATATTATTTGAATGGCAACATCAAAATACTCCATGCAAACCAGCAGGGTTCGTCAAGTGTGATCATTAAGCGGCTTTGACAGTGGAGTACAGTTTGAGAGTTCAGTAGTAACCTTCCATTCATGCAGCGTTACTTCAATGCACATTTCAAAAAACACCATTCATTTTTCCACTTACCTAAGAGAGGACTCATGGTTCAGCTTTAACAACTCGGCATGCTTTGAGGCAGGTGTGAGATGATTCAGGAAAGCAGTTTGCACAATGCTCACTGGTGGTTATTAGCTTTAATTACTTGTAGACTTTTAACAGGATGGAAATGGCCTGTTTTTACTGGGGAATCCTTCCTGAAACATCTGCTTCTGCTGCATTCACACATTAAACTAACCTTTGAATTTATTTTGTTAAACCAACCATTAAGTGCTTTAATTGAAAGATCTTTTTCATAGAGGCTCAACGTTACTACCTTTTTGGTTAAAGGGTATAGCTGAATAAATAAAAACACTCAAATTATGCATGTTGCCAGCAACAGTCTTTTTGACTGATAAGTTAAAAGACAATAAAACAATTGTTCACAAAAAAGAAAGTAGAAAGTGAACCACAGCTTTTCTTCCCAATTGCTGTACCAAGTTCCTTTGCTGCTTTCCCTTACAAAAATGGCATGGAAAATGTTGTTTTTGCATACTTTACATGAAAAAATGTGTTATCACATGAAAAAATGTGTTATATGGGGAGAACAAATTGCACACTTCACAATTATTATTATTATTATTATTATGCAACCCTTATTAGTCCCACAAAATGGGGAAATTTCACCTCCACAATCTAACCCAACCATGTAGGGAAACACTACATACACACTAGTGAACACACACATTAGGGGGCAGTGAGCACACTTGCCCAGAGCAGTGGGCAGCCTTATCCGCAGCGCCCAGTTAGCAGTTGGAGGTTGGGTACCTTGTTCAAGGGCACTTTAGTTACATACTGTCAGCTCAGGGGATGGAATGGTTCCCTAACCTCCAGCCCATGACTGCCGCCAGAAACAGAGGATGTCCCCGACTGGGAATCAAACTTGAGCTGCCGAATCCTAGCCACTGGACCAGCAGGAACAGCAGTGAAAGTGAGATATATATGACTTTTCTGTTAAGTGATACTTTTTTAATCGCACAAACGGGGAAATTCCACCTCTGCATTTAACCCATCTGTGAAGTGAAACACCACATACACACTAGTGAATACACATACACTAGGGGGGGCAGTGAGCACACTTGCCCGGAGCGGTGGGCAGCCCTATCCACGGCGCCGGGGGAACAATTGGGGGTTAGATGTCTTGCTCAAGGACACCTCAGTCATGGACTGTCGGTGCTGGGGATCGAACCAGCAACCTTCCGGATAGAGGGCCAGTTTCTTAACCTCCAGCCCATGACTGCCCCAAAAGGTAAGGGTGCACTTTAAACTTCACTGAGACTGAAACACCACTGCACAAATTTATGAGGGATTACTGAGAAATTACAGGAATATCACTGCTGACTCATACCTCTTAATTTTTGGGGGTGATATTTTCTCTCTCTCTCTCTCTCTCTCTCTCTCTCTCTCTCTCTCTCTCTCTCTCTCTCTGTTGAAACTGAAAGCTGTGGACTCTGCTGTTGTGCCTATTGACCTGCTCTCCTTCCACAGCAGGATAGTGTCCAGCAGCATTTACAGCCTTGAATTGTGTTAGGTGAGGCACAGTGGACATAACTCAAGCTCCGAGCACAGAGCCGCTTTTGTTGTTCCTTCTTTTTCTCATTTCTTTCTTATTAAGTTACAGAGACTTATTACACTTCACTCTTGCTGTATTTTTATTGTTTCTCCTTCACTTTTTCAATCTCTCAAACACATTCACATGCTCCCAGCCCTCTGTGATTCTCTCTCTCTCTCTCTCTCTCTCTCTCTCTCTTTCTGTCTTTCTCTTTCTCTTTGCTTTCCTGCTGAGCTTTACTCAGTAACCTGAAGAGGAAATGCTCATGTGTAACACTGATAATGCCTCATTGTCATTGTCATGCGCGTCTTCCTGTTTCACCGGCAGAGTTACGGAGGGGTCCTGTTCACACAAAGACCCTCTTCCAAGCCCATCTATCCCTAATAATGAAAACGAGTTCAAGTCCCAGCCTCTGGAGACCAATGCCTCAGATCAGATAACCTCTACTTACGGAAATCGTGTATGCCTTATCAATGGGAATGACCCAACATTCTCAATGACAGGCCAAAACTAGAGGAACTTTACCCTCAACAGTGCACACGGCTTTTCCAGAATCTCCTCCCAGGTGAGCAGGAACTAACCGGTTCTTTCCATTAGAGTGATGCTGGAAGTCTCCCAGCAGTCGCTCCATTTACACAGACTACCACTTATAAATTGGGAATCACTATAAAATAATAGCTTAAATAATTTAGTGTTTTGGGAACAGTGAGAAGGTACTAAATGATAAATATCATCACATGAACTTCATTTATAGAGCACTTTTCATACTGTGGGCAGCTCAAACTGCTTTATAGACAGGTAACAAAGTTTATAATTAAAGAAATTACAGTTCAGTTTAACTGTTCAATAACAGCAAAATATAGAAGAAATTATTAAATGAAACTTGAGTATTAATTTAAAATCATATTAATAAATGATGATCAAATTAATAAAGATAAGATTTATAATCTACCATTTGGGAACTGAGGAGACAAACTGCTGTAGTTTTGAAATGTTCGTGAAATGTTTTCCCATTCTTGTTTGATATAGGATTTCTGCTGCTCGACAGTTCAGGGTCTCCATTGTCGTATTTCTTCATGAAGTGCCTTATGTTGTTAGTAGGTGACAGGTCTGGATGGCAGGCAAGAAAGTTTAGTGCCTGGAATCTTTTACTGTAGAGACATGTTGTTGTAATATGTGCAGAATGTGGTTTGACACTGTCAAACTGCTGAAATAAGCAAGACCTTCCCTGAAAAAGACGTCACCTGGATGGCAACATATGTTACCAAATACCTGAATATATCATTCAGTATTAATGGTGCCTTCACAGATGTGCCAATTACCCATGCCATGTGCACTAATGCATCTCTATACCATCACGGATGCTGACATTTGAACATTTGAAGGATGCAGTGATGAAGTGTGTTTACAGACAGTGGTTTTCAGAAGTGTTCCTGAGCCCATGCAGTGATTTCCACTGCAAAATTGCTGCACTACTTGCCCACACATTCTTTCACTCAAATATGGCCAGTGGCATTGTCAAGCTTGGCCAATGGCGTCATCAAACAGATTCAATGGAAACATCAAACAGGGATAATGGCATCATCAAACAAGACCAATAGCATCATCAAACAAGGCCAATGGCATCATCAAACAGCCAAAAGGCTTAACGGCCAATGGCAACTTCAAACAAAGTCAATGGGATCGTCAAACATGGCCAGTGGCATCATCAAACAAGGCCAATGGCATGGTTAAGCATGGCTAATTGCATTATCAAATCGGGCCAACAGCATCATCAAACAAGGTCAATAGAATTATGAAAAGGGGTGAATGGCATCTCCAGACAAACAGTTTGAGCCCGCTGCATACAATTTATCAATATATAGTCACATTGATTCTTCGTATACTTGCCGTTTGCTAAATTGGATTTAGGGAGCTTCAATAAAAGAGTAGGGTTAAGAGTCTTTAGAGGTTAGATTGGCTAAGGGAGATAAGATGAGGCAAGGTACTCATGCGTGAAACTTTCAGGGAGCATCAAACAGGACCAATGGCATCATCAAAAGGGGACATTTCTTTGCTAGCAGTGAGCAGATACACGGCTAAATGAAAGCCGGGTTGTGGCACTCAGAAATGGAACACATAGCCACCATCTGTAGGTTATGTAGTCCTTTGATGTTCACATCGTTCAGAAATAAAAAAGCAGGTGAATAGAAAATGCTGCTGTGTGAAGCTGGCCTGCTAGTGCAGCAATCTGTGGTCAGAATCATCTAAAACCTTTTGAGGCAGAAGGATAGACACTACATTTCCCAAGGCCTTCACAGCATGTCTTCTGTGTGTGTTTACATGAACTGTGTAAATGCCAGGGTCATTCTCGAGGGGCGACCGAGTTCCTCGTTCTACCATGCTCAGGATGTACTCACAGACAAACATACTTCCAGCTTCTGAGAAAATGCCAGCGGTTCAACCTTTGGCAAATGAAGATAGCTGAGGCAATTAGGAGTGGTATTTGAGAGCGGGTGATTATTTATACACTACTGGCTTGGACTTGGACTCTCGTTGGCTGCACGCTTGAACGCTGGTCCTGTGCGAGGGCGAGCTGAGGTCTATTGAAACCGATGAACTCTGGGCTTGCTGGAGACAGTCCAGTGAGGCGCTTCATTTGGAAATGAGTCATCTTTCTGTCACACTCGCTCTGTGCCCCGTGTCTCTGACCACTTAACACGTTCACCCTCTTTTCTCTGTTCATATTTCATGTGTTGTGTTCCTGCCTCAACATTAGGTGGATAATCTGGGCTAATGAAACTATTTGGCAAAAAATCCAATTCCCTTACTGCAAATGCACAGTACTGCCAAAATCAGAGCCCACCCAGTATCAATTTAACTGCCAGTCGAGTAGTTATAATACACCTGCATAAGGATGGAGAAAGCCAAAAGAAGAGAGAAAAAATTATTTTGGATGATGCTTTTGGCACCAATGGGCTTTATTCCTCTTAAGGGGGTGTGTAACCTCTTTTCTATTCCTGGCACCTCCTATTTTTGATATCTGAGGCTAGGCTCTGCGCTATGTGTGTATGGAGTTCCCTGGAACAATCATTATACAATCATTAACAGTCTCATATTGTATGACCTGTTTATTCAGTTTAGGAATTCTCCTTCAGGTGCAGTAGAGGTCTGGAACAGAGACCTGCATGCATTCAAATATGCCCCCAAATTGGGATGTAATTTGGTGCAACATTTTTATTTTTACATTTATATCTTCTAAGAATTTTTATCATCCGTTAGTCCGCTTTAAATTAGTGCCACTCCCTGCAGTGCCTTTTTGATGAAACCTTTGATTTGTCCATAATTGTAAAAGATGTTACTGTGACAATTCATTCTGAATGATCCTTTTGATGAGACAAACACTCAACATACTCTCAGTAACATGTCAGAAACATATGAGGGTTAGGATTAGGTTCTGGGTTGAGGTTAAAATCAAGGTTAGAATTAGGGCCAGGGTGAGGATTAGGATTAGGGTTTGGGTTGAGGTCATGGTCAGGATTAGGATTAGGGCCAGGATAAGGATTAGGATTAGGGTTTGGGTTGAGGTTAAAGTCAGGGTTAGGATTAGGGCCAGGGTGAGGGTCAGGTGTTGGGTAAGGTTAATAAGGTTAGGTTTTGCATAACGGAAGTAACACATTAATAACACATCAAGATATTTACTTCACTGTATTTAGACGCTTCACTACTGCTACTTCATTGATATGTTGTTGATGTGTTACTGATAATCCGTTAAGAGTTTATTAATTATATACAAAGGAACACTCCAAATAAAGTTTTATTGATTAACACTCTATTTAAACTTGAAGAGTCTGTTTGTGAGACATTTCAGTCCCTTGCTCTCATAACTACATAACCTATATATTAGTTTCATAGTAGTACTCAATATTTTATAGTAGTTACTGAATATTTTACAGTAGATACTGAATAATTCATAGAAGTTACTGAATATTATATCATAGATACTATTTTATAGTAGCTACCAAATAATGTATAGCAGTTACTGAATATTTTATAATAGATACTGAATCATTTACAGCAATTACTTAATAATAATTTACATAAAACATTTTAGCAGTTACTGTATAATTCATAGTAGATACTGATTAATTTATAACAATAACTATAATTCATAGTAGGTACTAAATAATTAATAGCAGTTACTGCATAATTTATAGTACTTACTGAAAAATCATAGTTGCTGCTGACTAATTATAGCAGCTACTGAATCATATATAGCAGTTACTGTATAATTTGTAATAGTTACTGAATAATGAGTCTTAATAATTATAAGCTTGAAACTAAAGGGGTAAACTTTTTCTTAAAAGGATTTGAACTATAAAGTTTCACAGTACTTGCAATATTAGAATAATTAAACAAGTAGTTTTGTAATTAGTTTTGTAATTACATGATTACATTTGACTCGTGTAACAATATCACAATGATAACTCTCAATTTCCAAAAGTTGCACATAGTATGAAGAATTCAAACTCCTGTTTTTCCATTTCAAAATGCCAGCTTGGCCTCACTGTTTAAATGGGCAGAAGTTGAAGAGTATAAACTGGCAGTACTAAACTTTTAGCATCTAAAAGTTTTGAATGTAAATATCCCTGTAAGGCAGCTTCCTAAACGAGTTAAAAGAGCTACACAACTCTGAATAAAGTGCTGATGCAAACGTCTTAATTCAGTGCTCAGGCAGAAACACCTGGAAGCAGAAAAGCTCATCCACTTTAGCTTCAGTGGATCTGTGCCTGAGGGCAAGCTTTATTCACTCTCGAGGAAAACGAACAAAGGAGAGAGGGATTGTGTTACGGCGAGAGAGAGGGGGAGGAAAGGGGGAATAGATAGCTCTGTCATTAACGTCAAAAACAAAGGAAACGGCAAGTAATCAAAGGACGCAGGAGTGCTTTCTGAGAGAGCTGCTTCACATTGCTTTGTGGGTGTGAGAAGACGTGTGCGCTCGTACGTGTTAGGCCTTATATCTCTACGAGGGACTAAATAACCCCACAATGAGAGGAAACGATTCAAAATTCTCACACTGTGAAGGCACTTTGAAGGTCCCTGAGGGGAACGGCAGCTTTACATGACTGACGCTTTTATTCTGGAAGACTTTCTTTTGGTTACTGAGGTTATAGTTATAAGGGCTTAGCTACAGCAATGTATATTTTAGAGTCTGCTATGAAGAAGATGATAGTTGGTTGGCCTGTAGTGTATATGTGGTCTGGACAAACTGTCAAATCATAGGCTGTGAAATGCATTTCTACTTGCTTTTTAGTATTATGCTATATAGTGGGTGAAACATTTAGTTTACTAAACAGCAGTAAAGCTGTAGATACAGTACTGTGCAAAAGTCATCTAATCACATCGTTTAAAACCATTTATCCCAGCAATAATGATGTATCTTGCCAGTTAAAATGCTATATAACATTAGAATAAACACAGATAAACAGAGTAAAAACCACCAATTAAAAAAAAAGTAATGCATATCTTGTAAGATAGTTAGAGGAACTCTGCTGATTGTTCACAGTTTAAACAATAAATGCTCTCAAAAGCTGGAGTTAAAGTAGCCTATAACTGCTAATTTACCCTTTAACCCTAAAGACTGGTGTGCAGACTCCTTGTCACCCCAGCAACACAGAAAAAAAACTTGAATTTTCATGTTCCACCTTAAAAGGTACAGCAGTTACATTCTGGCGCCATTTAAGGTGGAATGGGAGAATACAAACAAGAAGCTGGTGAATGAGAAGTGACTTCAGCCTTGTAAAAATTTGAATGTTGAGAGACATTTTACAAGAAACTGTTCTACTTTTGCAGAAAAGTTTCCTGCTGGAGATGTGAGAAAAGCAGCTATAGCTGAGCTTAAGCTTAAAGGAGAGCAAAATAAGTCTGTGTTTTAGTTTATATTGCATTTCTTTGCCTGTATTCGCACATACTGAAACATATTTGCAACCAAAACGGTGAAATGGACATAAAATGTGTCTCCCAAGGTGGTTGCAACACCTGATATACAGTAGATTAATTAAATGCCATCAGTAGAACATAAGTGTTTACATTTATACGTTTTTTAAATTTAATACTGGCCTTCCTCAAGGAGAGGTTTGGAAATGGTTAAGCAATCACATCAACAGACAAATTCACTACTTTCTGTATTAATATTATTTGTAAATAAAGCAAGTAATGCTTACGGCTTGATTAAATGATTATGTTCAAGTATAGTTTTCTCAGGGACCCAAGACCTTTACAATGCTGTACATCAGAAACTAATAATTTTTATTTGTTGTTGTTTTCTGCAGAGGAAGCATCTGATCTTATTTAATATGATGCATTTTCTTTTGAAAAGTTTGTTTTTTTCTGATCTCTATAATTAACCTAACATTATTTTTTGTTAGTATGGTGCACTCTATATAATGTGAGCATCAAACTAGGTAAGGTTTTCATTAACTTTTCCACAACTTGTCAGCTTTACATAAACAAGGACAGTGAAATCTTGTCAGATATGTGTGTAACATGGTTTACAAATGGCTAGGCTACAGCTTTTATTTTTTTACACTTTGTTTTGCAACAAAAGTTTTTAGTAACATTTTTTTTCAAGACATAAGGTTTAAAATATTGGTACCCTCATTATTAATATTTGGTGATGGTTTCCCTGTTGAGAATAACAGCATTGAGCTGCTTTCTGCAATCCTTAACAAGGCTGGAGAACACTTCTTGAAGGATCTTCAACCACTCCTCCATGCAGAACACTTCCAGTTCCTTAATTTTCTTGGGTTTCTGTTTGTGCACTGCCCTCTTCAATACATATCACAGTTGTTCAACTGGGTTCAGTTCTGGAGAGTGAGAGGCCAATTGCAAAACTCAGAATTTTCCATTTCTGAGTGGATTTTAGTGTGTGTGTTTAGGATTATTATCTTGCTGAAAGGTCCACCAATGTCCAAGGCAGATAGATTTTGGGCTAAAATATCCTGTTATTTAATGAACTTTTTTGTGCCATTGGTTTTCATAAGAGCCCCTGCACCACTAGCATTGAAACAGCTGCAAAACACCAAAGGTCTGCCACCATATTTGACAGGCTTTTCATTGTATGCAATTTCACCAAGCCTGATAATAGTGTGCGATTCCAATTATATGGAATTCAGCTGCTGCATTTAGTGGTTTGCTCTTAAGAAAGGCTTTTTTGTGGACCTCAGATGGCTTATGATCATTGAGGTGGCGTCTGACAGTGGATTGTGAAATTTGAAAACCCCAAGATTCATCTGAACTCCACTTTGGGTCCCTCTTTGCCTCACGTACCGCCCTTCTCAGGGTACAGGGAGTCATATGTCCTCTTCCTTACATATTTTTCAATGTTCTGTTTCACACGTTTCAAACTTTTATTGTCATCCTGAGTGTGCATACTGGTAATTTCAACTGATTGCTACTATTTATAACCGTTTTCTGTTCTGTGCAGGTCCACAACCTTCAAATGGCAGCTCTTTGGTTATTACCTGTGTTGATGGATGCAAAGGCATTTTACATGTGTGTAACCTCATATTTAAGCCCCAGGGAAAACATTATCTTCTTTTTTCCTATCTCCACAACATGGAGCTCACAATAAAAACAAACCACTTACCATGTGGAAAAGAAAACATAAAGCATTATTTTTGGCATTGTTCACACAGTGGCTCCATTTGCACAGACAGCAGTCAGTCCTGCAGACCCTCTTCCCACACAGTTTCAGCTTTTCTTCACCTTAAAACACCTGATCCAGCTCATCAGCTGAGGATTCATAATGTGCGGAGTGTGGTGGTGACAATTCTGTCTAACCAGTTTGCTCCCTTGTCCTGCTTGTATAGTAAAAAATAAATTTGGGCACTAGTTAGGTCCTTGCAGGAGGGAACAACAGCACACTTATGACTCAGTTACATGTGACATGGATGCAAAAACCATGTGCAACGACAAAGTACAGACAAGATTGTCTGGGAAGCTCATCCACTGTACTGTGTTTAGCCACACTTGAAGACCACCCCAATGCACAAGTAACAGTCTTTATTTCATTACATGTTGATGATTTTGTCCATACCTTACAATTAATGCTGCATAAAGTCACTTAATTTATACTTTACAGTTAATTTCATGGTTAAAGGGCTACACTGGCCAAAATAAAAAGCTAACTATCCTTACATCTGTTGTAAACATGCCTCCTACAGCAGTTCCACTGTAGTCTCTAGAGAGATGATTCAGTTCAACCCTTTAAAATCCCAGGCTTTTTACATACTGAGGATTATATTCAGTAACTACAGGGACTCTAATTGCAAACTGGCTGAGCTAAGACTAGGAAAACTCCCTTCTGATAAACCTTTATAAAAAACTGCTGGGGTGCATATGTTTGGGACGGAGTGTGTTGAATCTTCTCATTAACTGGTGAATGCAGATGGAAACAGAAATCTAGTCACAGAAGATTTGAGTGGAATTTTGTGGAACACACCCTTGACTGTAGGCCTCTGAGGCAGCATCACTGCTCTGCTCATGTTACTGATGTTGTTACAGAACCAGAGCTTAAGCCTGTGCAGACTGTGGAAACTATAGAAGCAAAGGCAGTGGGAGGCCCAGAAACTCCTCACTCAGTATGCACACTGGGAGAATGTTTCAGCTATCTTCTCTCTTATCTTAATAACTTCAATCAGAGTAGCACACATTCTCACACACATTCACTCACACACACTCTCTCTCTCTCTCTCTCTCTCTCTCTCTCTCTCTCTCTCTCTCTCACACGTTCACACCTTCTCACACACATATACACAGACACACACACACACACATACACAGACACACACATACACACATATATACACACACCTATACACATATACACACACATACACATGCACCTATACACATACTCACACACATACATATACATACACATACATACACACCTACACACACGCACCTATAAACGTTCACACACACTCACACACACACACACACACACACACAGACACACACACACACACACACACACAAAGAGGGTTCTCTGTCTATTGATCCTAAATGCAACATAAATGTTTTTGCATTAAGCACCCTTTACGATTTTAAGGGGGAACTCCACCAATTTAGCAAAATTACTTAATCATTCAGTGGTTTAGATGTAAAGAAAATCATTCAGAGTGGTTTGGTGTGAAATGCACCTTTTTAGAAAAAATTAGTACCTGTTTTTGTACATGATTTTGTTTACATCTTAACTACTGAATGTTTAAGTATATTGTGTATACTTTGCAAAATTGGTGGAGTCTCCCCTTAACGTAGGAATTATATGAAATTTTATGTTGTTTAAATGAAATGGCGCAGTGAAAAGGTTTGCATGTTTAGTTTTTAAAAGTCTTTTCAAGAAAGTTGCCTTTATACTTTGATTGGAAAGCAGCTCAAAACATATCATACACTTAAGAAGTAAAGACATCTTAGCCACGAAGAACGATTCAGCAAACTAGATATCAACAGTGATCTGCATTAAACTGTCACCTAGTAACACTCGTATGTAACATGATCCGTTCAGAAAAGACTGAATCATTATTGAAATGAAATGTTCACTTCTGTCACTTTTTCTGCTTGCAGTCACAATAAAGTGTTACATTTTGCTATTTTGACATGTAAAAATGATATTTTAAAAGTCTGATTTAAATCGACAGTGAAATTTGCACACACTTTCCATCCTAATGGAAAAGAAGTCAGCTGTTCATTCAAACTTTTCCATCCCACCTTAAATGGTGCTGCAGTTACGTTTGTTTAAGGTGGAACATAAAAGCGAATAAGAAGCTAACTTCTGCATCATCATTGTAACAAGGTGCATTGTGAGGACCGGCCCCCATTCGGGCCTTATTCTTGCTCATATGCAGACGTACTAAAGCTGGCGCTTCTTTTTAAGCCTACTGAACAGATATCTACTAATCTGAGCTGAATGTGCAGTGGCCTTGGCCATTTTGCACAACAAAAACTGTGCTTAGTTAGTTCCACAGGTTGTCATTTATTCAGCCTTATTAACATTACACAGTAATAATTGCTTTGGCTCTGTTTGGACAGTTGGGAACAAACAGCCTCACATAGTAATTTGCCTGTTGTTGGGACAGAATGAAATATTACCTGAAATAATATGGTGTGGCGCAGAATCTGTGAGACAATTAAGTATTGAAAAATGCGGAGGCATTTCTGTCTCTGCAGAACAGCAGCAAACACAACAAATGATTGATGCAAGTGAGACACAGGCAGGGCTAACCAAGGCCAAACTGCGAAGTTCGCCGAAACGCCAGAAAACTAAGGTCATACTAATGCAGCGCAGTGAATACCAGACAGTTCAAATCATCAGGAGGAATAGTATTGACTATCATAGGGTGATAAAAGGGATGTGCATTCTGACTAATGTTGATAATACGAGTTAATAAATGGATACTCAGGTAATTTCAGGGAGGAAGAAGGGAAAAAAGGCTTTGGCTGATATTAATGTATCATAGTTCTTACTCATCATACACAAACAGGGTAAAGCAATGCACTGGTGCTAGCAGGATAAAATATAGCACAAAGGAAAATGCACTGTTGTTTAACCCTTGTGTGGTGTTGATGTGTTTGTTACTCAGTGGTCTCATGAACCCACCACATTACTGTTTTTTTAATCAATCTAACCATAACAATTTATGTAAAAGTACCAGATGTTTAAAATATCACAAGTATCCAGCATAGGGTTCTCCTTTAGCAGCTGTAGCCAGTCAGCAGCCTGACATACATACACGCACACACACACACACACACACACACACACACACACACACACACACACACACACACACACACTAACAGCAGGCCATGTAGGTGGAGAACAGAGTGAAAGAAACAGCACTTTTACCCACAGTTTGACCCCAACACCACAGGTGGAATATAAATGTGTGGGGGTGAACAGAGTGAAGACACTAAAAATAGGTTATTTTATATTTTCTTCACAGAAAATGAGCAAAGGCAAAGAATCTGGGGTTGAAATAATAATAAATAGCATATTTTTTTTCTTTTGGTAAACATTGAAAATGGGTCCCACAGACTTCAACATCACAAAAGGACTAAACTAGGCAGGCTTTCCTCTCGGATAATCAGGGTTTGATTTGAGGGTATATGCAGGGAGGTGCCATCTGCCCAGTCAAAAGAATGACAAAAACCACCTCTTTGTAAAATAGCCATCCCTTCCCCTTTAGATTATTATTGACATTTTCTTTCCATGCATATGTAAGATTCACCCACTACAGGAGTACTTCATCTGAAATAAACAAGTTATGCTCAGGGCAGAGCACCCTCAACAACAAAAGAGGTGGTTATGCAGAATTGCGCATTTTCACTTTTCATTATTAATGCTGTAGAGTGTTTGGTGCAGGCACCGAGGGAATGCTAAAATACAGCGGCAAGGATAAAAATAAAAACAGGTATTATCACCAGCGTTAACAGTGAGAGGGGTTTGAAGTTAATAAAACCATATAGTTCCTGAATTACAGACTGAACTCCATCTGTTTGTGGTCAGGACCCCCACAGAGCAGGTATTATTTGGGTGCTGGGTCATTTTCAGCACTGCAGTGAAACCGATGTGGTTTTGTTATGATAGTGTGTGTTGTGCTGGTATGAGTGGATCAGACACAGCAGTGCTGCTGGAGGTTTTAAACACTGTGTCCACTCACTGTCCACTCTTAGACACTCCTACTTTGTTAGCCCACCTTGTAAATGTACAGTCAGAGACGATAGCCCATCTGCTGCTGCAGAGTTTGTGTTGGTCATCCTCTTGTCCTTCATCAGTGGTCACAGGATGCTGCCCACAGGATGCTGTTGGCTGGATGTTTTTGGTTGGTGGGCTATTCTCAGTGACACTGAGGTGTTTAAAAACTCCAGCAGCATCACACAAACCAGTCAAACTGGGCTATGTTTAGTAATTGCTTTACTTTGTTAAGGTGTTAGTTAGCTAAGGGCTACAAAACCAGCAAGATTCAAGGGTCTATTGTTATATGCAGAGACAGTTGCACTATACTATACAATATGAACACTACACACACACACACACACACACACACACACACACACACATATATGCTATATATATACTGCTCAAAAAAATAAAGGGTACACTTAAACAACACACTATAACTCCAAGTAAATCAAACTTCTGTGAAATCAAACTGTCCACTTAGGAAGCAACACTGATTGACACTCAATTTCACAGCTGTTGTGCAAATGGAACAGACAACAGGTGGAAATTATTGGCGATTAGCAAGACACACTCAATAAAGGAGTGGTTCTGGAGGTGGGGACCACAGACCACTTCTCAGTACCGATGCTTTCTGGCTGATGTTTTGGTCACTTTTGAATGTTGATGGTGCTTTCACACTTGTGGTAGCATGAGACGGACTCTACAACCCACACAAGTGGCTCAGGTAGTGTAGCTCATCCAGGATGGCACATCAATGCAAGCTGTGGCAAGAAGGTTTGCTGTGTCTGTCAGCGTAGTGTCCAGAGGCTGGAGGCGCTACCAGGAGACAGGCCAGTACATCAGGAGACGTGGAGGAGGCCGTAGGAGGGCAATAACCCAGCAGCAGGCGCTACCTCCACCTTTCTGCAAGGGGGAACAGGAGGAGCACTGCCAGAGCCCTGCAAAATGACCTCCAGCAGGCCACAAATGTGCATGTATCTGCACAAACGCTTAGAAACCGACTTCATGAGGATGGTATGAGGGCCCAACTTCCACAGATGGGGGTTGTGCTCACAGCAGAACACCGTGCAGGACGCTTGGCATTTGCCAGAGAACACCAGGATTTGCAAATTCACCTCTGGCACCCTGTGCTCTTCACAGATGAAAGCAGGTTCACACTGAGCACATGTGACAGGCGTGTCAGAGTCTGGAGACGCTGTGGAGAGAGATCTGCTGCCTGCAACATCCTTCAGCATGACTGGTTTGGCAGTGGGTCAGTAGTGGTGTGGGGTGGCATTTCTTTGGAGGACCGCACAGCCCTCCATGTGCTCACCAGAGGTAGCCTGACTGCCATTAGGTACCGAGATGAGATCCTCAGACCCCCTTGTGAGACCATATGCTGGTGCGGTTGGCCTCCTGGGTTCCTCCTAATGCAGGACAATGCTAGATCTCATGTGGCTGGAGTGTGTCAGCAGTTCCTGCAAGATGAAGGCATTGAAGCTATGGACTGGCCCGCCCGTTCCCCAGACCTGAATCCGATTGAGCACATCTGGGACATCATGTCTCGCTCCATCCACCAACGCCACGTTGCACCACAGTCTGTCCAGGAGTTGGAGGATGCTTTAGTCCAGGTCTGGGTGGAGATCCCTCAGGAGACCATCCGCCACCTCATCAGGAGCATGCCCAGGCGTTGTAGGGAGGTCATACAGGCATGTGGAGGCCACACACAATACTGAGCCTCATTTTGACTTGTTTTAAGGACATTACATCAAAGTTGGATCAGCCTGTCGTGTGTTTTTCCACTTTAATTTTGTGTGTGACTCCAAATCCAGGCCTCCATTGGTTAATAATTTATACTGATCAGACACAGGGGAGATACATCAGTACTCAGGCGAGGAAGAATGGTGATTGGTTTGCGCTGGTGGTGAGACTGTCAGATGATCTCCCAGGGAGTCCTAAGAGATTGAGTCCATGGAGGAGTGAGGTGTGCCAGTGACATGATATATATATATATATATTACACACACACACACACACACAAAACAATAATTTGATCAGAGCTATTTAAATTTATGAGTGTTTGGTAGAACGAAGCTACAATCCCCCTCCAGTTACCTGAGGGACTCAGAAGTCTTTACTGACCTTGTTTGTTGCATCTTTGTGAATTTAACAATGCAATGAGTCCTCAAAGAGAGGCACTACTGCATTTTCGCCAGCTAACAAGGTCACCGTTATAGTTAGACAGCTCTGAATGGCCACTGGAGTACAGCCACTCTTCAGATTCTCCCCTTAAACCCTGGAGCTAATGTAGCTAAAAATAACGGACAACTGTAACTGCATTCCTAAATCATCACGCGTGTTCCTCAAATAGTTGGTCAGTATCTCTAATAGACTTGCCTATGTGGTTTTTGACACTGTATGACACACTGTTATCTGGAGTGTTGGGGGTGATACAGTACAAAGGAGCCCATCACAGTGATGTGACTACTTTGACCTGTACAGTTACTGACTTAATTAGACCTGCATTGCGTTACTTGTATGTCTCGATATTGATTTTGCCCTTAAACATTTAACCTCTTCCTCTGTATAGACTATCTGTGCCTGTCCTTGTAGGTGTCAGCTGATGGGGCGTGTTTGATTGTGAGCATGATCAACACAGCGTGAGCGTGGGAGGCACCACAAACTCTAGCATCTAGCATGTTTTTAGAGTTTTTCTATTGCCTGGTTTCTACATGTTATCATTTTAATAAAGCATAAATAGCAGTATTTTCTCTTTAAAAAACAAACAAAACTGAAAGGACTATTAGGTTTTCTCGCATACTTTCCAGTTGGTGGAGATTTGTGGTGGTTTTACAGGCTTTTTATTATAGACTAAGACTTACTGTTCAGTAAGGGACTTTAATTCAAACCGGCTGAGCAAATCTTAAATTACAGAAAGCTGCAACAGCTGCCTGCTGGCGGGTCCAGGTTGTTTAAGCGGTTAATACAACGAACATCCAGAATTTGTCATATTTAAAAAAGTTGATAAAGTTTATAAAGTTGATGAGCCACACCATGAAGGTATGGGAAAGAGTTGTTGAAGCAAGGCTAAGGCGAGAGGTTCAGATCAGTGAGCAGCAGTTTGGTTTCATGCCCAGAAAGAGCACCACAGATGTAATTTTTGCGTTGAGAGTCTTGGTGGAGAAGTACAGAGAAGGTCAGAAGGAGCTACATTGTGTCTTTGTGGATCTACAGAAGGCATATGATAGGGTGCCAAGACAGGAACTGTGGTACTGTATGAGGAAGTCAGGTGTAGCTGAAAAGTATGTTAGGGTGGTGCAGGACATGTATGAGGACAGTGGTGAGGTGTGCAGTTGGAGTTGCAAATGGTTTCAAGGTGAAGGTGGGGTTTCATCAGGGATCAGCTTTGAGCCCCTTCTTGTTTGCAATGGTGATGGACAGGTTGACCGATGAGGTCAGGCAGGAGGCTCCATGGACCATGATGTTTGCAGATGACATTGTAATCTGTGGTGAGAGTAGAGAGCAGGTGGAAGAGAATCTGGAGAGGTGGAGGTTTGCACTGAAGAGGAGAGGAATGAAGGTCAGTAGAAACAAGACGGAATACATGTGTGTGAATGAGAGGGAGGCAGGTGGAAAGGTGAAGATGCAAGGAGTAGAGGTCGTAAAGGTGGATGACTTCAAATATCTTGGGTCAACCATCCAGAGCAATGGACAGTGTAGAAAAGAGGTGAAGAAGAGGGTGCAGGCAGGATAGAGTGGGTGGAGATGGGTGTCTGGGCTGATATGTGACAGAAGGATAGCAGCAAGAGTGAAAGGGAAGGTTTACAAGACAGTAGTGCGTCCTGCTATGATGTATGGTTTGGAGACTGTGGCTCTGTCTTAAAGAAAGGAGGCTGAGCTGGAGGTGGCGGAGATGAAGATGCTGAGATTTTTGTTGGGAGTGACAAGGCTGGACAAGATTAGAAATGAGCAGATCAGAGGGACAGTGAAGGTGGAGCAGTTTGGAGATAAAGCCAGATGAGATGGTTTGGACATGTGTTGAGGAGGAATAGTGGATATATTGGTCAAAGAATGTTGGAGATGGAGCTGCCGGGCAGAAGGAGAAGAGGTAGACCTCAGAGAAGGTTTATGGATGTAGTGAAGGTGGACATGGAGATGGTTGGTATAAAAGTAGAGGAGGCAGTGGATAGGGCAAGATGGAGGCAGATGATCAGCTGTGGCGATCCCCTAAAGGGAGCAGCCAAAAGAAGAAGAAGAAGAAGAAGTATATAAAATAACAGTGTTAATATGGCAAGTGACTGCAAACTTTTAAACAGTAGGGTATATTTGGGGTTGTTTCAACTATGACTTTAAACACTTTCTTCTAAGTCAGCACAAAACACTTCTGAATTTTGATGACGGAGTGAAAAAGAAGCTTTGTGGATGCTCCAGTGATGGGAAACATTTGTGGTTGTTTCTGCCTACCCATTGCTTTACGAGTCCAGTGGGACATCTGGTCTAGAGAGAGATTTGCTTTACCTCTGCTCTGACTGATAAACACCTCGGGGTTGTTAAAGGCTTCTTCATCCTCCTCTTTTTATTCTCCTCTTACATGTCATATTGGCCATACACCTGTAAAAACCTCCAGTCCTTCCAGGCTTAAGGGCAGTGGGGGTTCAATCATGACCAGCATGAGGGTTTTCTTAGTGCCTTATCAAACTCTGTGTGTGTGTGTGCGAGAAACTTCAAGTTGGAGTTCTCTATAAAACCACAGTAAAACTTCTTTTTGTCTGAAGGCAGATTTCATGATTTTATCAACAATAAATGTGTTTTTTCTTCATTACCTTGTGTTAAAATGACAATTATGTCAATTCAAATAATGAATAAAATGGCTTATTATTATTATTATTATTGTTGTTGTTGTTATTTAAATCTGTTTCTTTGGTTTTTGAATGCTGAATTTTGGTTTCAGTTTACAAAACAGAGGACCAATAAAAACAGGAGGAAATAAAAACAATACACCAAGCTTTTCTGTTTTTCCATTTTAAAATCCATCCATCCATCCATCCATTTTCTAAGCCGCTACTCCGTCAGGGTCGCAGGGGGGTGCTGGAGCCTATCCCAGCAGTCAATGGGCAGAAGGCAGGATACACCCTTGATAGGTTGCCAGTCCATCGCAGGGCCGTTTGAAAATAACCTAGAAATTTTATTTTGGCCCGAAGTTTTATTACACACTTAATCTAAGAATAGCTCCATTAGTTTGCATTGGAGCCCATGTATTTACTGAATATTTTGTATGAAATAAACCTTTGTATGCAGTCTTTATAATATAATCAAATAAAGTATTTTTCTCTTATCAGATTAATTAGGACACTGTTGGCTCTCTGTGAAATGCTGCGGCTCTGTGTTCAGCTGCTAGTGAGCAATGAGAGGGGAAAGGGGGCGGCTGAGGACTTTCCACATATACGGCTGTGCAGAGATGAAACAGACAGCATAAATCAGAACAACTGCCAATAAAAAGCATTTCAACACAATAAAGCACTTTTATAAATACTGACATGCTTCCTTATGAAGATGAAAATCCAATTTGCTTTTTGTTTTGTGAATCATATTACCATATCACATATCTATCAAAATGTTATCCATCAACATTACTGAAGAAAAAGATGCATAGCTCAAATGAGAGACTTCCAACACAGGCACTAACCACATTTTCTGGCTGTACTTTATAAAAGGAGTTAAGGCTTTGAGTTACAGTTACTCTGTTTGTACTTTGAAGGACAAACGTGTCCCTTTTTTTCTGACAGTGTAGTAATTAAATGTCCACCCAGTTCTGGTTTCCCTGATATCCTGGTTTTCTCCCTGATTTTAATCTGCATTTCTGTATTATGGTTAATCTGCATTCTATGTGTGCTCAGTCTGTTTGTCTTTCTGTGTTGTGTGTTTACATGATGATTTCTGGATAGACCCAAATAAAGTTACATCCTGCTGCCTCCGGCTGCCTTCACTTACAGCCCTCCTGCTTTAACGTGCCTGCTGAATAAACACTGCGGATCAGAGAACCAGCTCCAGATGTACAGCTGGAAATGACACAGCTATCCTTAGAAAACCTGAGTCAGTCTGACTTTCATTACACACACACTCTCTTCCCCAAACAGACTGTAGAAGCAGAGAGAGAGTGAGAGAGAATGAGTGAGAGAGAGAGCTGTGCAGAAAACTCAGGGGTTATTTATTTTGGATAGCCTTTATAAGACCAGTGCTGCATTCAGCCTTGACTAAACGTAGCAAAATGTTTATTAAAATGTAAACAGTGGTGCACTGAGCACTGGTGTGTTATGCAAGCGTTGCAACTATGGCATCTGAGAAGGTCATTTGTTGCGTCCTTCTGGCTTATTCTATTAAAACAACTTTACAATAAAATACAACAAACATCTCTTCTTACACCTCCAATTGTTGTGTACACCAAGCTACAGTGGCCACATTTGAAGAGGACTTTCTAAGAATCCACTGTCTGCACTTTTTAATATCGCTATAGTTATATAAACGTTGCTGATTGGCTAACAGCTCTGACACACGACAGAAAACGTACCTTAGAGCCCATTGCATACCGTTTTCCCATCATTAGGACAAAATATGCCATTCAACCTGGAAACCATAGCAAAACGCTACACATTTTGAGATGGAAAGTGCCCCAGATAACTCCCACAACATGCTCAAAGCCCCTAAAGCTTTCATGGTTATTTCTTGACCATATTTTCACATTGTTATACACTCACTGGTCACTTTAATAGGCACTTGTAAATACACTTGTCTGTTTTAGCCAATTTGATCCTGCCAGATTGATCCCTTGAGCCGACAGGACATGACTGAAGTGCCCCTGAGCAAGGCACCTAAACCCTCGTGTGTGTGTTCACTAGTGTGCATGTGTGTGGATGTTTCACTGCACGGATGAGTTAAATGCGGAGGTCTAACTCCTCTGTGTGCGAACACAGTTCAGTGGTTCTAAAGTCTATGTTCTAATACACTAATCAGGCATAACATGATGAGCACCTCCTTGTTTCTACACTCATTGTCCATTTTATCAGCTCCACTTACTGTATAGCTGCACTCTGTAGTTCTACAGTTACAGACTGTAGTCCATCTGTTTCTCTGATACTTTGTTACCCCCTTTTACCCTGTTCTTCAGTGGTCAGGACCCTCATGGACCCTCACAGAGCAGGTACTATTAGGAGTTTTGCAGTGACACTTCCAGTAAAGAGCCCTGATATAGAGATACTGCTGTCTTCCATTTCTAAAAAACTGACTGAAGTGCATTGGTTAGGCTACCAGTCACACTCAATGACATATCTAGAACATCCAGATGGTCTAGAGTGAAGTTTTTTCCCCCCATAAATTGGTCATGATTGTTTGATTCCACTTTCACTGCCTTATTAGGGTAGTGATTAGTCAGACACCTTAGGCTTTGCTTCTATCCAATGGGCTAGCTCGTTTGACTGTATCTGCCAAGACACCACAGAGAAAAAAATCTGAATGGAGAATTTTTTATTGGGTGTTTCAACAGAAAAATACAAGACTTGTCTTAAAAACGACAAGAATTATGATTATAATAGTATGAAACTTTACAGACATAATTCAGAAGTTTCGTGACTTGTTAGCTACATTAGCCTTCATCTCCTTTGCAAAGCTAAAGAAGCAAATATTATACATAAAACATGAACCTACATGTCCTACAACAACATTTGGAGTAAAGGACAATTATGTATGTTAATTTTTTCCCAAGCTATTGCTTTTACCCAAAGTATGAGTTAAAGCATTCCAGATTAAATGTGCTGAACTGGGGTCACTGGGGGTCATTTTATCCAAACAGAAAGGCGACGTAGAGCTGAGCAGCGTCTCACGCGTCTCAGAATTCAGCATATAGAAATATGGACCTTGTTTATGAGCTTTCTTTTTCTTTGTATCCATAAACAGACGAGTGCCGCATCTTGGGGGAACAAACGCTCTCAGATGTGGGGGAGACGGCTCTGTTGTGTGGCCCTATAGAGAATGAAATAAAGCTGGAATTTGTTCTAGCAAGAGACTGAGCTGCAGTGGAAAAGTGCCACACATCTGTTCTTCAAACGCTTCCTTCCACGTTTGTAGGAAGAAAAAAGGAGAGTGTTTAACAGCAGTTTGGACCCCCTGTAGAGAGGAGAACAAAGAGAGAGAGAGAATCCTGCTGAGGAACACCTTTAAATGGGTACTGCTTCATCTCTCTGTTGCCAAGGTACCTGCTGTACAGGCTTAATGGAGTGAGCTACAAAACTCATGGACCAGCACACGGCCTCTGATTTACTGTCAGTCAACACACAATACATTGTAATTCAGCAAAAGTACATCTTGTATTATTTCAGTCATGTCCCCTCTGCTCTGCTTCCACTGCACCACAGTTTAGACCAGGCACAGTGCTCCACACATCACAGAGCATGCATATTTAGGTCCGGCCCTATGAAAAGATAAAACATTGGGCCCCACCACTCCACCACCATAGGCCATGCCATCCCCAAGAATATAACACTTCGCAGACATGCATGCAATATTCATACAGTGGAACAGACAGTGGAAGACACACATAACCGTGGTGCATTTTTAGACAACACACTTCAGTAATAAGGTTTGAAAACAGCAGCTGGTAGGATACAAGGTTGATAGGATACAAGCACGCTGGTGGAATAAGACAGTGTGGCCAGGCTTGTTTGTCACTATAGCGCCCCTTGCTGTAATGCTCAGAATGCAACTTGGTTTCAAAATAATCAAAACATTCATGACAGATTTTTTAATGCAACAATAGGCAAAACGTGTGTGTAGCTTAAAGCGATTGCGCATGTGTGTGAGGTATGTTTCTGGCTTTAGCAGGCCAACATGATTCCATGGGTTATATGGGCAGGTGCCCAAGGTTCAAGCCACTAGGAGGCCCAACAAGCAGTTATGAGACAATCTAAACAGCTGTTTTGACTTTGCATTAGAAAGTTCTGGTGTTTTTAGTGTGTTCATTGTTTCTTGCATGATTTTGTGTCTTGATTAGAAAAAAATATGTGCATGCATCAGTGACGTAGCCAACACTGTTACTAGCATAAAAAATGAGGAGAAAAAAAGAGGAGAAAATAATCACTGCTGTTACATCCAAAGCTTACAATCTTACAGTCCAGATAAAGAAAGCAAAATCAAGCACAGCATAATGCTGTTTTAGCAAAATGCTATTTTCACTTGATGCTCATTTGATGTTTCTAGTGTAGTCATCCTGAAGGTTTTGCGACGCGTGATGCGATACGACAGTATATTTAAACACTCTGTTGGTGTTGGGACATGGTGTACTTTGTCATCATCATCATCATCATCATCATTAATCACTTAGTCCAGATAGGGTCTCAGTAGCAGTTGAGAGAGCAGAGAATCCCAGACAACTCTGTCCCCCGCAACTTCCTCCAGCTCATTCCTGGGGACACCAAGCGGCTTCCAGGCCAACTTGGAGATATAATCTCTCCAGCGGGTTCTAGGACGACACTGGGGTCTTGCCCCGGTAGGCCGTGCCTGGTACACTCCCACCGGGAGGCATCCAGGGGGCATCCGGAATCAGATACCCGAACCACCTCAGCTGGCTTCTCTCAATGTGGAGGAGTAGCGGCTCTACTCCGAGCTTCTCCCGGATGACCGAGCTCCTCACCCTATCTAATAGAGCGTAGCCCACCACCATGACATTGTGTGTCAGATAATCATAATGCTTTACCCCCAATCACTGCTTAGCAACCGTTATACTATCTTCTGTTAAATGTCGCCTGGGTTAAAGAAAGATATTTAATTGTCCTTGTTGACAGTGATCTGCAAACTGTCATTAGAGGTAAGATATAAATGAAAATAAAAGCTTTTCCACACCAGCAGAGGCAGAGTGCTTTAGCATACATATAGGGGGCTCATCTCTACCCACAACAACCAGCAATGCGTATCACTTGAGGGTTTTCAATCCACTTTTTTACACAAATAAAAAAAATGTTGATAAGAGATATATAAAAAAGAGACACTGAAGATTTTTTGAGTAAGTGATTATATAGTAGCTGAACAAAAGTCACGTTACCTCTCCAACTGATGATAATACACAGCTACAGAGGAAAACCATTGGCTGCCTATCAAACTACATACACTGTACTAACCAGTATGTCAAATTAATACACCACCAATGATGCCGTTGTGTTTTAGGATATGCTATTAAGTGTGGTATTATGCGAATTGAGACACAGTCATTAACGTTATGTCTGGACAGGCAGGTGATCAGCCCTCATTAAATAGACCATTACTGCACCCAGCATCTCTGTCAGGATATAGGCATGTACAGCTGACAGGGGATTGTCACAACTGCTCTACTGACTGCTAATAAAGGCTAATTTTCATTTTCTTTACCTTTTTAAGAAAATTGCCCTAAATTTGCTAAGCAATGGAATAGAAATCCTGTTAGTTTTTTTTTTTTGGATGGATGGATATCAAAATTGATTTTGCAGTCTTATCCATCATTAGTAGTCATAGTTATTGTTAGCAAAGCACGGTAGAATTTCATATGGATTATTTTTCAGTTGTTTTAGTGAAAAAATTGAAAAATTCCATCAAAATTGCTGATTTTATCAAGTTTGTGTTTGTAAGTAGAAGAGGAGATATCTTATCATGAATATATTATATAATTAAAGTTTAATGAGAAGGTATTTTGTATACAGCCTTGTTTTGTGGTTCTGTGTACAGTTTTGTGGTTTTACATTTTTTTTGACGTTGAAAAAATCAGAAAGTCGCAAGGGCAAAATCAAACCTGTCCATGCAGAATTATGTAATATAATTTGAGCATATAGTGACATGGCAGTAACAACTGTTGATGTGTAAGTGCCAGGTCGAATCTGAGGGTTGATGACTGGGATACGGTGCGGCAGTCCAACAGTGTAATGTTTACACTGACAAACAGTGACTCATCCAGATCACACATCCTCAAGTAATTAGGTGAAAAGCTGCCATCCTGACTTCAGACACAGTGGCTCCATCCTTTATGCTCCACTACAACTTTCTATACTCACATATTACAGTCATGTGCGAAAGATCGGGCCAGTTTTGTTCATTTTAGTGAAAATAAGGGAACATAGAGAACACACTTAAATATGGCATTTTTCTGACTGTTTTCAGTCGGATTACAGACTCAGACCGAGGGGTTTATTCTCACTCTGTTCAACTGTCTGATGAAAATCTTCGTTTACATGCCGACTACAAGTAATCCGATGCAGAATGACGCGCATGCGTGGAGCAGCGCTGAGAGTGAACGTTACCATGGCAGCGAACATCACGTGAGGTCCAGTTGGCGCGTTTGTGATTTTAACTGCTTTAAACTGACGTCAGACTCAGAAAAACGTCCTTCACATGCACTCATAAAGAAAGACGTCGTGCTCTGAGACACATAAGCTGGCCGTCCGTCCCACCGCCGTCTTTTAAAGCTCAGAGTATGAACCTCGTCTCCTCCGTAAACCAGTTTCAGCTCCGCCATGCTGAACGGTATAAACCTCTCGCTGTGACGCGCCGCGCATGCGCAGAGCGTCCTTAGACGATCCGATTGGAGTGTAATCGGATTCAGGCGTTTACACGGATATTATTCTAATATCTAACGGATTATTTAGAGGTTTACCCACCTCGTTCAATCGGATAGACACTGTATTCTGAATGGCCTCAGTCGGACTAGACTATTCCGATTGAGGTGTTTACATGGACGTAGTCTATTCCGATTGGGCTATTAGTCGAATTATTAACAGAGTATTAGGCTGCATGTAAACGTGGCTCATGCTGTTTACAGTGCTGTATCTCTGTGGTGTGACACTTCATGTCTTTAACGAGTCCAACTTTGTGTAATTTATTTTAGTTTGCGCAGGACTGTGAAGTCCTATGGGCTGTGACTTAAAACAACTTCAGCACAATTGAAGTTTTATTTTAGTTTTTATTATCTTTTGGTACACGTATCTGAACTGAGACACAGTAGGATGTGACTACATGTCTTATATTTGAGACTGCAGCTCCCTAATCTATTACTATCTAACACAATTCTGTGTTTTGTAGGTTCAGTATTACTGCCTAGTATGTGAGTGAATAAAACTCCCTTACAGTTTTCTCTTGTCCTGGCAGTTTTTAACATTTAGTACATTTAGCATAAAATGTGTTCACCATTTTAACTGTAACATTTCACTTAAAAATCCTTATCTTCTATAACATTTACACAGATAAAAAAAGTGATTAATCGCGATTACCTATATGAAATTCTGAGATTAATCGCAATTACATTTTTTAATCGTTTGACAGGCCTAATATGTACATATATTTACATTTACAGCATTTAGCAGACGCTCTTATCCAGAGCGACTTACAAGAAGTGCTTTGTCAATCTTTGTCTTTGCTAGTTACCAATAGCTTAGAGAAAAAGACAGACCTGAGCTCAGATACTGCTAGAAACAAAATGTCACTGCAGACACCAAGAGAAAAAGAAACAGAGTTGAACGCAGAACTCTGTGCCATTCAATGCAATACAATAACAATAAGATACAATACAGTAAACTACAATACAGAGTGCAGTGCAATAAAATGATTGCAGCTTATAGTTCAATGCTCATTTAAGTGCACATATATATGAAATGAAAATCGCAATTAGGAATGAATTCCTTTGCAAAGAAGTTCCAAGTTCCTCTTTGTTCACAGCACATGCAGTTTATTATTCATATTTATTAAAATGTCCGTTAAGTAATTAAATACATGCTTACTTACCTAAAGTTATATTTACATTTAATTTCCATTTTGTGGAAACAGATTTGAGTCTGCACTTCCACTTTCCCTCCTTCCTTAAAACAAGTTTGATGCTGTCTCTGTTTGTACTGTATACATTACACTCTTAAAAAACATGGTTCTTCAAATGTTCTTTAATAAAAGGGGTGGCTCCATGTAGAACGGTGAGTTCTATATAGAATCATTTCACACCAAAATGGTCAAATGGTTCTTCATGTAAGTGATGGAGGATGTATTGTATATGGTTCTATACACAACTGTTGTGAATATGGTTCTATATGACCAAAAAGGTTTTTTCTACTGTTAGAAGTTTGACATCATAAACAATAGAAGAATCATTTGGTGCTATTCAGAACCATTTACAGTTGGGGTGGGGGTCTCTGGATGTTTCTGTATCTGCTCTTAAATCCGTGGTTCTCAGTCCTGGTCCTGGAGAAGCAGGGTAGCCCTGCACATTTTAGAGATTCTCCGGCTTAAAGTACACCTGATACAACGAATGAACTAATCAAGAATACCTTCCTGAGGTGGTGGCATTAGTCGTGTCTCAAAACGAAGGCTGTGTTTCTCAGCCGTGACGTAACTGTCCCGTTTTGTGAGATCCATCAGTTAAAGAGAAATGTGTCCTTCGTTTGTGAGAAATCGAAGGACACAGCTGATGAATCCTTTGAGATCTTCTGTCTCCTGCAATCCTTCATGCACAGCTTAAAATAACAATTTACAAATATCCACCTATTCAGCCTTCAGCGGTTTAGCTGTTATGAGTGTTTCAGACCAGACGGACAAATCAAATACGCATTACAAGAGGACTTCAGGGAAAAATAAAATAAAGGAGAAATGTAGGATGGGGACTGTTTAATATTTTTATTTTAGGGAATTTATTAATTCAAATGATGGTTATTGTGTGTGTGTGTGTGTGTGTGTGTGTGTGTGTGTGTGTGTGTGTGGACCAGGTTTCTGCCACAATGTGGGGACTAAAACCTGTTCATACACTCATGTTGTGAGGACCTTTCCTGTTTGTAAATATAATGTAAATCATTACATTTTAAGATGATGTTAAGGTTGTGGTTGGGTTTTTGGGAAGGGTTAGGCTAGAAGCAGTACTGGTCTCCAGGAAATGAAGGGAAATCTATATAATAAATAAGTGTGTGTGTGTGTGTTTTACAAAAAGTTGGGTTAGATTTTCCTATATGTATTGTTCCCTCTGCTGTATGTATTGTTCCCTCTGCTGTATGTATTGTTTCCTCTGCTGTATGTATTGTTTCCTCTGCTGTATGTATTGTTTCCTCTGCTGTATGTATTGTTTCCTCTGCTGTATGTATTGTTCCCTCTGCTGTATGTATTGTTTCCTCTGCTGTATGTATTGTTTCCTCTGCTGTATGTATTGCTCCCTCTGCTGTATGTATTGTTCCCTCTGCTGTATGTATTGTTCCCTCTGCTGTATGTATTGTTTCCTCTGCTGTATGTATTGTTTCCTCTGCTGTATGTATTGTTCCCTCTGCTGTATGTATTGTTTCCTCTGCTGTATGTATTGTTTCCTCTGCTGTATGTATTGTTTCCTCTGCTGTATGTATTGTTTCCTCTGCTGTATGCACTGTTTCCTCCACTGTGTAACATTTCCAGTATGTAACTTTTCCAGGATCATATCCTCTGCTGAGCCAGTACGACAGGGCTGGAAATGGTCTTGAGTTTTATGTATGGAACTAAAGTGGTAAACATAGATGGCTGCATAAGGAGTGTTGAGGAGCAGAACCTTTCCCCCCTCAGAGCGTAGATCAAACCTACGGGCTTCACCTTAATACCCAATAAAATACACAGCAAATCCTCAAACTCAGTCAGCTCAGCCTTTCAATTCAGCACAGACCACAAATTATTCAGAGAGAGAGATGTAGAGAAAGAGAGAGAGAGAAGTGAGTTTCTCCTCCTCATCTTGACTACAGAGTGTTTAGAAGAGGAATGCAGGCAGTAATGATGAGGAGTGTTATTCTGCTGCCGACTAAAGCGCATCACGCTACCCTGGACTTATAATATCCTCCATGATCTGTGGCCTGTCAAATGATCGAATGGATCTGGAAGAAGTGACAGAGAGAGAGAGAGACAGAGGTGTGTATCAGGTCCGTTTAGGGTGGAATACACTGGATGCACACATTACTCAGCTCACCGATGAAACGCTTGTACATATGTGTGTGAATGATTGTACACAGACTGCAGTCACTGGTGTGTGTGTGTGTGCCAGCTTTCAGTGTGCAAGTCATTTCACTACAATAAGACAGAGTTTTACATAACAAGAGCGTGCGCTCAGCAGCACAAAGAAGAGGGTTTTCTGGAAAAACTCCTTTCAGCCTCTTTTAATGAATGAACAACTGCTCTATCATTTTAATCAGCGTGTTCGCCTTTAATCAGCCTTTCAGAATGGTTGGCTACAGAGAGGATATTTTACATTTTATCTGCCTCATCCTACACTGTGTACAATCCATACAGGATGACCTGCTGGACTTGACCGTCACACAAGAACTGTTCATTTAATCACATCTGTAGCTTGGTGTGGAGAAGAGCTGCAGAGAGAGAGAGTGCATGACTCTACTGGAGTCATTACATCAGCATCGAATGCCATTTTACAACAGTTTGAAGGCCTAAGACACTGAAGAACCAGTAATCTCATAGTCTCAGCAACAAATCTTGGTGACCCTGTGTATATTCATAGGTAATGCTCTTCATAAATCTGTAAGTAATATATCTTGATGGCCAAATTTTCACCTAATAAGAGCGTGAGTAATAACATTAAGCTGAGTCTGTTCAATGTACTTGAAGTGAGGCTGAATGAAGAGTCACTATACTACATTAATGTGTGTGCATAGGCCAGGAGTATCAACCTAAATGTTAAGAAGAGCCATTTTGTCCTTTTAACAAAAATCAAACCACCTTGAGAATCACAATATTTTACCATCTTGGCTGCAAATTTGTCTCAGTATGTGCTAACATCCTAGTGCAGGTTAAAACTAAACTAAACTAAAACACAGACTTAGACTTTAGCACAGCTATAGCTGTTTTTCTCACATCTCTGGCAGGAAACTTTTCTGCAAAAGTAAAAGTTTCTTTTTACAGACCTAAAGTCAGCTTCTCATAGGCCAGCTTCAATTTTCCCGTTCCACCTTAAAAGGTGCCTGAGAATGAAACCGCTGCACAATTTAAGGTGGAACGGGAAAATTCAAACGAGAAACTAACTTCAGCTTTGCAACTTTTTAGTGTTTGACAGTTTCTCGTTGCAGATTAATCATATCAGGGAACCACCTGGCGTGATTATAAATGCAAATAAGTCCATTCATCTCCTAATTATTGATGTTCATCTCAAATCTTTCTCTTTGTTAGCTACTAGCTAGGTGAGATTGTTATCTGCATTGCTATGGTGACTAGCTAGCAGTCTGAGTGCCAACCTCCAACTCCAGCATTTAAGACCATTTATTGTTAAAACTGTGTTAGAACAATCAGCAGAGCTTTATTTTCCGGAGCTGCGTGTTGCTGAACCATGGTATCGACGATAGGACTGTATGATGGGCAGGACAAATTGTAAAAACATTCTGCTGATAGACTTTCTTTTTACAGCACCTAATTAAGTACTGAGTACTTAGTACTGAGTACTTAGTACATTAAGTACTGAGTACTTAATGAAATGTATTGTATTGCACTATGTTTGACCTATTTGTAACTAGCAAGATACTTACTGAGTAGACAGCAAAGTTGCTCTGGATAAGAGCGTCTACTAAATGCTGTAAATGTAAATGTAATTGGCAGACAGGTGTTGAAACACTTCTCTCAGTTGAAATTGCAATCAAGTTAATTAACACAAAGGAAACCAAGGAAATTACGCAGCAGTGGGTCATTTTATTTGGAAAATTTTCAAAATATCCTCCCTGTCACCAGCAATAGGGAAAGGCTGATTAAAGATGAAAAGGCTGGTTAAAACGATAGAAAACCGTTCTACACACCAGAGACTCTCTCTCTCTCTCTCTCTCTCTCTCTCTCTCTCTCTCTCTCTCTCTCACACACACACACACACACGTATGAGTCTTTCATCACCCTAAATGGCCCCCCATAGGGCCCCACATGTCTAATCTCCCCCCGTTTCTCTCTGTTTCTTTCTTCTCACACTCTCTTTCTCTGACTCTCTTAATCTGTCCCCTCATCTCTCTCTGTTTCCTCCTCTCTCTCATACACTTTCTCCTCTCTGTCTCTGATTCTTTCTGACTCTCTCTCTCTTACTCTCTCTTACTCTGTCTCCTTTCTCTCTTTCTCTCTCTTACTCTGTCTCCTCTCTCTTTCTTTTACTCTGTCTCTCTCTCTCATACACTTTCTCCTCTCTGTCTCTCTGCCCCCCCATGTCTCTGTCTCTCTCTTTCTCTCTCTCTGTGTATCTCTCTGTCTCTCTCTGTTCCTCTCTCTCTCTCTCTCTCTCTCTGTCTGTCTGTCTCTCTGTCTCTCTCTCTCCTTGCTGTAGGAAGTGTTCGACTCCTATATGTGAGTGATGAAATTTTTAAGGCTTGTGATGAATAATTGAGGAGGAGAATTTTAAAAGTAGTTTGGCGGAGGCTGCAGCTGGAGGACATGAATCCCTGCTGCATGGTTTCAGCCCTCCATCCCTCCCTCTCTCCCTCCATCCCTCCATCCCTTCATCCCCCCGTACCCCTCACTCCCTGCGGCTGCTGTCAGGCTCTCTCTCTGATTCCTGACACACCAGAGACAGAGCTGGAGCTCAGGTGAGACGAGACTCCTCTCTTTTATTTGACTCCCCCTCTTTTCCTCCCCCATTTTCCTCTCTCTCCTCTTTCTCCCTCTTTGTTTTTTCCCTTTGTTACTCACCTTTTGCTTTTGCTTTGTCTCTCTCTCTTTAGCTCCATCTTTTCTCCCTTTCTCCTTCGCTCTTTCCCCCTCTCTTTTTCCCTACTCTTCTTCCTCTCTCTCCCTCTCTCTCTCTCTCTCCTTATCATCTCTTATTCTCTCTTTTACTCTCTACTTCTCATTCTGGTTCTCTTCCAATCTCTCTCTCCTTCCTTTCGCTTTCCCTTTTCTTTCTTTCTTTCTTTCTTTCTTTCTTTCTTTCTTTCTTTCTTTCTTTCTTTCTTTCTTTCTTTCTATTTTCCTTTGCCTTCTTTCTCCATCTTTCTCTGTTTCTGTCATTCCCCCTTTCACCCTCCTCGGAGACACATTTCTCCATGTGTCTCTCACTGCCCCCTGCTCTCATTCTTTCTCTCTTCCTTATCCTCTCTGTCCGTTCTCTTTCATTCTTTCTTTTTTCTGTGTCATTGCCTTTCTTTTCTATCATTCCTTCCCTCCCCTTTTCCCTCTTTCTCCTTCTCTTTTCCTTGCTCTTCCTCTTTTATTTCTCTCTCTTACCCTCTCTCCTTATCTATCGCTCTTATCTCTTCTTACTCTCTATTTCCTATTCTCTTTCTCTTTATTTCTCGGTTCCCCCTCTCTTTTCTTTCTTTTTCTCCTTCTTTCTCTATCTTGTTTTCTCTCTTCCTCTCTTTTCTTTCTCTTTTTCCTTTATCTCCTTTCTCTATCTGTCTCTGTCTCAGTCATTCTGTTTCTCCCTCTCTTTTCTCTCTTACTCTTTTTCTATGTCTCTCTCACTCTTCTCTTGTTCACTCTCTCTCTCTCTCTCTCTCTCTCTCTCTCTCTCTCTCTCTCACACACATACACACACACACACACTCCCTTAGTAAACTGTCCTGATCTAGTAGAAATGCTTGACGTGACTTTTTCTGCTTGTTATGTTAGTGTAGTGGAATGTGTGTGTGTGTGTGTGTGTGTGTGTGTGGGTGTGTGTGTGTGTGGGTGTATGTGTGTGTGTGTGCTGAACTTCATGATGTTCCAGAAATTCACAGATTTTCATGTTTGCTTTTTTTCCTGACTGTTTTAAATCACACACGTACACCGTTAGGCCCATCTGTGGTGTCCGGCTGAGCAGAGAGTGAAGGCTCCTCTCTGATAGAGACTCTGATGGCGGAAGGATGTGCCAGACTGAAGCGCGCACACACACACACACACACACACACACACACACACACACACACACACACACACACACACACAGCTAACTCGAGCTAACTCTCAGACGGAGTCGACACACAACAACAGATGTCCTGCCCACGGCCTGCCAAAGCTGCCCATTCAGCCTTACATCCCCCACTTCACTCTCTCTTGGCTCTGTGGTGAACTCGGCCTCACACGGCTGTATGGAGCAGTGTCAGCACTTTAGCTCTAAACACATATACACCACCGTTCAGACGTGTGGAGGCCAGTGTTGGAGTAAAGTAAAGCGCAGTAATGCCTTACAGCGATATAATTACTCTTTACTGATGATTATAATATTACTGCACTCTTCACATCACCTCCAGTCAGAATCAGTATCTTTGTAAGAGAAGGGAAACACTTTATTAATGTTAGTGTATTACTGTGTATTTTGGAGTCTGTATTGGTTCACTTGAAAGCAGGAAATGTTCACTAAGGACAGGTAGTACTTTTAAAGGGTGTAAAAAATATAAAAATGACCAAAGTGAAACATTTGGATGGAGACAAGGAGAAGGAGCTTCAACCCTCCGCTTCCAAGTATTCTGCTTGCAAATGTTCAGTTGCTGGAGAACAAAGAAAATGAGCTGGAGTTTTCAGCAGGTTTCAGTGCGGCATCGAGTGCTGCTGTGTTTTAGCGTTCACAGAGACGTGGCTCTCCGCGGCAACACCAGACAACGGCATCACACCGGCAGGCTTCACCATCTACCGCCAGAACAGGACTTTGGACTCTGGTAAGGGCAGAGGTGGGCGATATGTGTTATGGTGAACTCTCGATGGGGAACAGATGTAGCAGTTCTTGCCAGTCACTGCTCTCCAGACATTTACCTCATAACAGTCAAAGTTCGACCCTTTTTGCCCAGGGACTTTAGTTCAGTCATCCTCACTACCGTCTACATTCCACCACAGGCAGATAAGTCATGTGCATTGGAGGTTTTGTACACGACTATTGATGGACTCGAGAATGTTCACACTGAAGCTGCTTTCATTGTGGTTGGGGACTTTAACAGGGCAAACTTGAAGAAGGTTCTGCCAAATACTACCAGTATATTAAATTCCCCCCTGAGGTGAACAGACTCCTGACCACTGCTACACCGTAATCAAGGACAGTTACAGACCCATCCCCTGCCCTGCCTTTGGGCAAAGCTGATCACATCTCTATTGTTCTCCTGCCCGCATGCAAACAAAGACTTGAACAGGCAAAACCAGTTCTCAGATCAGTCTATCAATGGAGTGAGGAGGCCATCTTCACACTTCAAGACTGCTTTGAATCCACAGACTGGATGATGTTCCATGATGCGGCTGGCACAGACATCAATGAATACACTGACTCTATCAGAAGCTAGATCAGTAAATGCACTGAAGACATTGTACCAAAAATCAATATCAGATCATTTCCCAGCCAGAAACCCTGGATCAATGCTGAGGTTCGAGCCAAACTAAGAGCTCGGGCTGCTGCCTACAACTCTGGTGACCTGGCTAGCTACAAGAAGGCCAGATATGACCTTCAAAGGACCATCAAGCTGGCCAAAAGGAGCTACAGGGACAGAGTGGAATCTACTATCTTGGTTCTGATCTCAGACGTATGTGGAGTGGCCTGCGCACCATCACTGACTACAAAGTAAGTGTGATCTGTGATAGGGGCTCTTCCTCCTCGCTTGCAGATGAACTCAATGCTCATTATGCTCGTTTTGAGGCAACTAACACCTCACCTGCTGAGAAACTCCCAGTAGATGAGGAGAGCTGCACTCTAGCCATTCCCCTGTCTGAGGTGGTAAGATCCTTCAGGGCAGTTAACCCATGCAAGGCACCTGGTCTCGATGGCATCCACAGCCGGGTACTTAAAGCATGTGCCAACCAGCTGGCTGAGGTTTTCACTGACGTGTTTCACCTCTCCTTAAGACTGTCAGTGATTCCCAAGTGCTTTAAGGAAACCACAATTGTTCCAGTCCCCAAGAAATCATCTTTCACCTGCCTGAATGACTACCGTCCTGTTGCACTGATATCTACAGTTATGAAGTGCTTTGGGCGGCTGGTCAAAGCTCACATCTGCTCAACACTTCCAGCCACCATGGAACCTCACCAATTTTCATACTGCTCCAACAGATCCACAGACGATGCCATTGAACGATACACACTGCTCTCACACACCTGGACAGAAAGAACACATAGATCATAGACTACAGCTCAGCATTCAACACAATCATCACTGCCAAACTCATTCCTAAGCTCACAGACTTGGGTTTGAACTTTCATCTGTGCAACTGGATACTGGACTTCCTGATGAGCAGACCTCAGGTGGTGAAAGTTGGGAACAGCTTCTCTTCTACACTGACTCTGAACACAGGGACTCCCCAGGGATGTGTGCTGAGCCCCCTCTTGTACTCCCTGTATACACATGACTGTGTAGCCAAACACACGTCTAACATCATCTTCAAGTTTGCTGATGACACCACCATCCTAGGCCTCATCACTGATGGAGATGAAACAGCCTACAGAGACAGCACTCAGTCAGAGTGGTGCCATCACAACAATCTCTGTCTCAACATCAGCCAAACAAAGGAGATGATTGTGGAGTACAGGAAATAGCAGAGGGGTGGTCACTCTCCCCTGTCCATCAATGGAGCCGAAGTGGAGAGAGTCAGCAGTGTGAAGTTTCTTGGCATACACCTCACTGATGACCTCACCTGGACCCACCACACCAAAAGTATTGTGAGATCTGCCCGTCAGTGTCTCTTCTTCCTGTGTAGGCTCAGGATCTTTGGTGTGCCTCCTCAGATCCTCACTAACTTCTACAAGTGCACCATAGAGAGCATCCTCACAGGTTGCATCATAGCTGCACTGCCTGTGACCACAAGGCCCTTACAGAAGCCACCCAGCACAGGGCCTGTTCACCATCCTGCCATCAGGCAGGAGATTTCGCAGCATCCAGGCTAGAACAACCCGGTTAATGAACAGTTTCTACCCACAGACTTCTGAATAAGCTGTGAAGCTGTGGGTCCTTCCCCAAATATCATTTCACTCAGCCAGTCTGTCAGTATTATTATTATATCATATCATCTCTATTATATATATAATATATAAAATCTATGTTTGGGGGACACTTGTCTGCTGGAGGTTAGGGAACTGGCCCTGTGACCGGAAGGTTGCCGGTTTGAACCCCAGCGCCAACAGTCCATGACTGAGGTGTCCTTGAGCAAGACACCTAACCCCCAATTGCTCCCTCGGCGCTATGGATAGGGCTTCCCACCGCTCCAGGCAAGTGTGCTCATTGCCACCTAGTGTGTGCTCACTAGTGTGTATGTGGTGTTTCACTTCACGGATGAGTTAAATACAGAGGTGAAATTTCCCCGTTTGTGGGATTAAAAAGTGTCACTTAATTAAATATATATATGTTTTGTTTTTTTTTTACTTATTTTCTGTAGAGTGATTACCTGAGCCTCACCACAAGCATTTCAAAGCATAAATGTCCTGACATGTTGTGCAAATGACAAATAAACTTGAAACTTAATACAACATTAAAAATGAGGTAATAATAAAAAATAATATACTAAGTATTTACAAAATATTTCATATTTCAGAAGTGTTGGTTAAATCTTGAGGCAGATAATAAGCAATTATTGCAAATAGATAATTATAGTATATTTGTGGGCAGCCTTCAAAAACCCTTCCTATGGTGAAGTTCCAGGTAGCTACTATACAGTTGCTATGATATTCTAGCTGTTTTTTAGGGCATTGCTTGATGGTTGTTAGTTGGTTGCTAGATTAGTGCTACGATATTGAGTGTTGATTGGTAAGGTGTTGCTAAGGGGTTGCTAAGGTATTCAAAGTGGTTGCTAAGGTGTTACGAGGTGGCTGTTATGGTGTTTCAGATGGTTGCTAGGATGTTGCTAGACATTTGCTGTTATCTCACGTGGTTGCTGAGACACTGGTTCCTGGGTGGTTGCTGGGTTGTTGCTTGGCTGTTGTTGCTATGAAATCTAGATGGTACTTGGGATGTTTGTGTTGAGGTTTGTCTCAGATATGCTGTAGCAAAACAAATGACCGAGGATGACAGCTTCATTTCGAATGTCAAACCTTGAGCCAATCAAGCTTGAGCTTGCAGACTGTTTCTCTCTGTGTAAATTTAATCATTTCCAATACTTCAGAACATGAAGTTGTTGATTATTCTACTGTGCAACCTTGATCTAAACCAGCCTGAGTGGGGGGCAGATGTGGACCCCATGGGCTTGAGAGAGCAGTGCTACAAGTCAAAGAGGGGGTTGGGAAATACAACCCCAATTCCAATGAAGTTGGGACGTTAGGTAAAACGTAAATAAAAACAGAATACGATGATTTGCAAATCATTTTCAACCTATATTCAACTGAATACACTACAAAGACAAGATATTTAATGTTCAAACCGATAAACTTCATTGTTTTTTTTGCAAATATTCACTCATTTTGAATTTGATGCCTGCAACATGTTCCAAAGAAGTTGGGACAGGGGCAACAAAACACTGGGAAAGTGGAGGAATGCTCAAAAACACCTGTTTGGAACATTCCACAGGTGAACAGGTTAATTGGAAACAGGTGAGTGTCACGATTGGGTATAAAGGGAGCATCCCTGAAAGGCTCAGGCGTTCACAAGCAAGGACGGGACGAGGTTCACCACTTTGTGAACAACTGCGTGAGCAAATAGTCCAACAGTTTAAGAACAACGTTTCTCAACGTGCAATTGCAAGGAATTTAGGGATTTCATCATCTACAGTCCATAATATCATCAAAAGATTCAGAGAATCTGGAGAAATCTCTAGAAGTAAGCGGTAAGAAAACCAACATTGAATGCCCGTGACCTTCGATCCCTCAGGCGGCACTGCATTAAAAACCGACATCATTCTGTAATGGATATTCCCACATGGGCTCAGGAACACTTCAGAAAACCACTGTCAGTGAACTCAGTTCGTCGCTCCATCTACAAGTGCAAGTTAAAACTCTGCCATGCAAAGTGAAAGCCACATATCAACACCACCCAGAAACACCGCCGGCTTCTCTGGGCCCGAGCTCATCTGAGATGGACTGACGCAAAGTGGAAAAGTGTCCTGTGGTCTGACGAGTCCACATTTCAAATTGTTTTTGGAAATCATGGACGTTGTGTCCTCTGGGCTAAAGAGGGAAAGGACTGTCTGGATTGTTATCAGCGCAAAGTTCAAAAGCCAGCATCTCTGATGGTGTGGGGGTGTGTTAGTGCCCATGGCATGGGTAACATATGCTGCCATCCAAGCAACGTCTTTTTCAGGGACGTCCTGCTTATTTCAGCAAGACAATGCCAAGCCACATTCTGCACGTGTTACAACAGCGTGGCTTCATAGTAAAAGAGTGCGGGTACTAGACTGACCTGCCTGCAGTCCAGACCTGTCTCCCATTGAAAATGTGTGGCACATTATGAAGCACAAAATACGACAACGGAGACCCCGGACTGTTGAGCAACTGAAGTTGTACATCAAGCAAGAATGGGAAAGAATTCCACTTACAAAGCTTCAACAATTAGTGTCCTCAGTTCCCAAACGCTTATTGAGTGTTTTAAAAGGAAAGGTGATGTAACACAGTGGTAAACATGCCCCTGTCCCTTCTTTGGAATGTGTTGCAGGCATCAAATTCAAAATGAGTGAATATTTGCAAAAAACAATAAAGTTTATCCGTTTGAACATTAAACATCTTGTCTTTGTAGTGTATTCAGTTGAATATGGGTTGAAAAGGATTTGCAAATCATCGTATTCTGTTTTTATTTATGTTTTACACAACATCCCAACTTCATTGGAATTGGGGTTGTATTTTTAACTCCAAAAAAGGGTCACACTGTGAAAAAGAACCGCCGATCTGGATAGAATGGATAGAATGTGATTTTTTTTATAGCCTTGTATCAGGTTCATTGTTGGATAATAATGATTTTGAATGTTGTTAGTTATAGTCAATTAATTCCACATGCTCCTGTTTTTTATTTTAAGGAACTGTTATATCTGTTCAGCTACTGTTGTGGCTTTAGATAAGACTGTTACCTAAACAATGTAAAATATCTACATTGAGTATTCTAAACATTAAGATGATGACTTCTATTGAACTAATTTAGATGATCAGTTTATGATATACAGCTACACTATATTTCCAAAAGTTCTCCTGGCAACCACCAAAACCAGACTCGTTCATCGGGTTACCAGACGGGCTTTACACCACTGCATTCAACGCTTTGCATTGCGCTTGGTGATGTTAAGTAAAAGGATAGTCTAAAAGAATTACTATGAAATGTCTCACAGGTTGTAGATCAGGCCCATGGGCCTTGTGTTTGACACATTGGGACTAGATTGTCAACATTAGAGGGAATGTATGTGTGTTATAATGTATTTACCTGGAACACGGTGGCGCGGTGGGTAGTGCTGTCGCTTCACAGCAAGAAGGGCCTGGGCTCGATTCCCCTCCCGGGCGACCAACGTCCTTTCTTTGTGGAGTTTGCATGTTCTCCCCATGTCTGCTCAGTCCAAAGACATGCAGTCAGGCTGATTGGACATGGTAAATTGCCCCTAGGTGTGAATGTGTATGTCTGTCTACTCTGTGATGGGCTGGTGACCGGTCCAGCTGTATCCTGCCTTCTGCCCGATGACAGCTGGGATAAGCTCCAGCTCCCCCCGACGACCCTGAGGGAGAAGCGGCTTAGAATGTGTGTGTCTCTATACTAGATGCTAATCTAAACTGTAGAAGAAAGCAGGTACTCTTTCCACAGGCCTGATCTAGAACCTGTGAGACCTTCCATAATAATTAATTTAGACTGTCCTGGTGCTTAATATCCTCTCACCTAAAATAATTACCACCTTCAGACAGCCTGTACCTGTTTTATTTAATCTTATTTATTCTTAATTTTTATTTCTTGTTTTTGTTCTTCTCTTAGTTCTTTATTTCTTTTGAACTTATTTTAATTGGTTTAATTTACATTTATTTTATTAATCTCTTATCTTATTTTGATCTTAATCTCTTATAAATTAAACATCAAGTTTTATTTTAATTATTTTTATCTATTTTTGTCTTTTTTTCACTTTTATTTTTAAATTTTCCTTTAATCTAAAATGATTAAATATAGATATTATTTTCTTTGTCATGTCAATCCCTGTTTTTGTAAATGCTGGGGCTACATTGAAAATGAGGGTTGCCCTCAATGTACTTCCAAGTCAAAAGAAAGGTTGATTGATTGATTGATACACGTTAGTGTTATCAGGTTTGAGGTTTGAGGCTGTTTAAAAAACCTTGGGTCTATAGGAAGCACAGAGCAGGCGACTCCCCTGCCTCTATTACTCAACTGTTCCATCCCGTACACATATGTGTGTTTCAGTTTTCAGTTCAGGACGGATCAGCTTCCGTTCTCAGTGAGGAGGGTCCGTCTGTGTCCACCACAGTGATTCAGAAAGTGAAAGTTCACTGGCTCTTTTGCAGTGACTCACTAATGCTGACTAATAACCAACCTCTGCTATATACGATCAAAGCCTTTGAACTTTTGCTTGAGGCTTCTTTGTTTTAATTTGTTAGCGGAGCATTTCTGCTTTTGTATTTACCATCATAATCACTCAAACACTGACAAATAATAATGCATTTTATTAGATTTATATTTGAACATTTATTCCAATAAAACATATTAGATCAACAAAGTCCAAAAAGGAAGTTACCTGAAAGAAACAAGACAATGTGTGATGAATTTGCTTCTTTCTCCAAAATAGTAACTTTATAGCCAAAGGAAAAAATGACTGTAATATTATTGTGATCCTCTACTGCTGCTGGTACCGGTTTGGGAGCCATTGCCATGCGAGCAGCCACAGCAGAGGCTCATGGTAGTTATGCGCCCTCCTAAAAAAGATAAGATAAGGCTTTGTTGTCATTCGCATCATATGTGGTGCATGAGGTGAAACAAAATGTACTCACGGTTCCAGTTAACTCCCAAAAGTAACAATAAACAATAAATAGTAAGGTGCACATAACAGCAGCATGAACCACAGCAGCATGAGTACGAGGTAGAAGGTGTACATCTTAATGTACACAGAAAACTTTGTTCATGCATTCATTACTTCTGACTAGATTACTGTAATGCCCTGCTGTCTGGATGTCCCAGCAAAAGCCTTAACAAGCTTCAGCTGGTCCAGAACGCTGCAGCCAGAGTCCTCACAAGAACCAGAAAGTTTGACCATATTAGTCCAGTTTTATCAGCCCTGCACTGGTTACCAGTTAAATTTCGCATTGATTATAAAATTCTATTACTGACCTATAAAGCTCTAAACGGGCTCGCCCCTCAGTACCTGAGTGAGCTCCTCTCCTACTATGAACCATCACGCCTACTTAGATCACAAGGTGCTGGCTTACTACTGGTACCTAGAACTAATAAAGCTACATCAGGGGGGAGAGCTTTCTCATACAAAGCCCCCCAGCTCTGGAATAATCTTCCTGTTAATGTTCAGGAATCAGACACAGCCTCAGTTTTTAAGTCTAGGCTAAAAACTTACTTGTATAGTCAAGCCTTCGGTGATTAGTCTTCCTTGTCAGATCTAGACCTGCTGGAGTCTCTGCTGCTCTGTTATACTGTAATCTGTGGCCAGTCACTCTTTACCTAACTGACTGCGTTTTTTTTCTTTCCTTTCTTTGCCGAGCTCAATAGCTGCCCATCTTATGCATCTGATGCTGTTGCCTCTTCTGCCTTGATCGGGTGCTGCTGCTCACCAGCCTTCTGGACCGGTTTGACCGCCACTGAGCTTCTTGCTTTTCAACACTGTGCAGTCCTCACCCTCAGATCTTTTCTTTTCCCACTTTGTACTATAATACTATACTAATGATGTTTGCTATCCGGTATCGACCATAGGAGGATAGGTTCCCCTTCTGAGTCTTGGTTCCTCTCAAGGTTTCTTCCTCTTTTAGGGAGTTTTTCCTTGCCACCGTCGCCGCTGGCTTGCTCATGGGGGCTTGAACCCGGATTTTCTTTTCTTTTCTGTAATACTGATTGTTCTGTAAAGCTGCTTTGTGACAACATCTGTTATAAAAAGCACTATATAAATAAATTTTGCTTGCTTACTTAATACTGATAATGTATAAAGTGACATGTATACAGTGACATGTGTAGGGGTGATACAGTAGAGGCACTGGTTCAGTACAGCAGCAGAGATAAATAAGTGGACATGAAGTGCCATTGCAGTGATTGTCTAATTGGAATTTAAGAGTCTTACGGCTTCAGGGAAGAAGCTGTTTCTCAGTCTGGTTGTTTTACTCTTAACGCTCCGCAACATCCTACCTGAGGGGAGCGGGACAAAAAGTGTGTGTGCTGGGTGAGTGGGGTCCTTCATGATGCCAATGGCCCTTTTCCTGCATCTGGAGGTGTCAATGTCCATGGTGGTGGGAAGGCTGACTCCAACAGTCCTCTGTGCAGCCTTCACCACCCTCTGCAGAGCTTTCCTTTCTGCCACAGAGCAGGTTCTGTGCCACACGGTGATGCTGGAGCACAGAACGCTCTCCACGACACATCTGTAAAATGAGGTGAGGACTGAGCTCAACCGCCTGAGGAAGTAGCGGCGCTGATGTGCCTTCCTGATCAGGTTGGAAGTGTCATTACTCCAGGTAAGATTGTTACTTAGATGTACGCCCAAGTACCTATAACTGGAGACCACTTCCACTGCAGGGGAGAGGAGGGATGGTATTGCCCCTTCTGAAATCCACAATCATCTCCTTTGTTTTCTTCACATTGATGCAGTGATTGTTCTCACTTTCCACAAACTTTACAATATGACAGCCTGGATGGATGGCTGAGCAGTCATATGTGAGCAGTGTAAACAGGAGGGGGCTCAGGACACAGCTCTGAGGGGAGCCGGTTCTGAGGATGATGGCAGAGGAGGAGATGTTATGGATCTTCACAGACTGCAGCCTGTTAGTCAGGAAGTCCAGGACCCAATTACAGAGAGAGGTGCTCAGTCCAAGTGTATGGAGTTTGTAAGCCAGGGTCTGGGGAATCATGGTGTTAAAGGCAGATGTGAAATCCACAAAGAGCATACAGACATAAGAGTCCTTACTCTCCAGGTGGGTGAGGGTAGTGTGGACCACAGAGGAGATGGCATCTTCTGCGGACTTTATTAAAAAGGACTTTAATGCATTTAAGTGTTGTTTGTGTTGTGTGGTAGTGACTCTTCCACCAGTTCAGTGCTCTGTGTGTGCCTTTCTACCCTGGTGTTCAATAAAGAGCACTTCTTGTGGTGGAGATCATGACCTCTCCTGTGACTTACTCTCTGCCAAAACTACAGTATTTAAGAGATTTTATTGGAGCTGTGTTTTACTCCAAGTAAATTACAGTTTCAGTTATTCCATGCAGTCCATTGTACCTTTTTTGGCATACTTCTCTTTCAGTGTATTTCTCGTTCAGAGTATCTTTTTTTGGTGTACTTCTCTTTCAGTGTAACTTTTTTTCTGTGTACTTCTCTTTCAGTCTACCTTTATCAGTGTACTTCTCTTTCGGTATAGGTTTCTTTGGGTGTAGTTCTCTTTCAAGGTATCTGTCTTTTAGTGTACCTCTCTTTCAGTGTACTTCTATATCAGTGTTCCTCCACTTTGGTTTACCTCTCTTTCAGTACACTCCTTTCAATGTACTTGTCTTGCAGACGCACATTGGAAAACAAAGAGAGAGGAAAGACAATAAAGACTCTGAGAGGAAAGAGATGAGAGGAGAGACAGAGTTGAGAGAAAGATAGATAAAGAGAGTGAAGAGGAAAAGATAGAAACTGAGTGTGACAGAGAATATGTATGTATGTATGTATATATATATATATATATATATATATATATATATATATATGAGAGAGAGAGAGAGAGAGAGAGATCCAGAAAGAGAGAGAGAGAGAGATGGAGAAAGAGAGAGAGAGAGAGAAAGCTTTGAAACTGCTGGACGGAGATAAGGCTGCTGAAGGCTGAAAGGTGTAACAGCTGTGAGGGCCAGGCAGAGAGCTGAGGAGGGCAGGAAGCGGACAGATGGATTTGAGATGAATAGCTGTATCTGTGAAGAGAGGAGCTGTTCATGGTGCTGTGAGTTCAATACAGTGCTTGGCTGAGGATGATGTGCTGTCTGTGCCATTACTCCACCATGACCCGCTTCAAACCCAGCTGAAAACCTCTAGTAGCAGTGGAGCAGAGGCATTGGACTGCAAGACAGAGAATGTTTACTGTGCTTTTCTTTAAGAGATCCACTGTACAGACAAAGAGTAGCAAGAAACCAAGAGGCGAAGTAATCCAAAATCATTTAGAAAAACAGACACTGTTCTAACCCTCACTAACACTGTCAAAAACTGTAACAGTTTTGCTTGAATTTGTGAAACATTTTGCTACATAAAACACAAATGTCTCAATGTAAGCATGTTGCTAAGGATGTGTTATTAATGATGTGACCGAGCTAACTAGGATGACAACTTTGGCCCAATCCCATTTCTTCGTTTCACCCCACCCCTTGTTTTCGAGTGTTGCCCTAACCCCTTGGAACTGAGTTACAAGGTGTAGTGGTTGAAATTTTGCCCTACGACAAATTGGTTCATTAACAGCTACTAGTGCTGCTCTGTAGGCGACCCGGCCCGTCTTCAGTGACAGCAGAGAAGGGAAAAGTTCAGCCCCTCACTGCTGGGCTTTAGTTACATTTAGGGCATCTTATGCGTATCCATGTATTCTACTATTAATTAGATACTTACAACAGTATTAGTTTGCCATAGTTTATGAAAAAATGAGTACTCAATACATTAGTAAACTATTTTATTAGAATAAATAATAATGTTTTATTATTAACATCAGGCACTGCCTAGTCAACATCTGCCCACTGCACTAACATCCGTCATTTTGTTTTCGACATATTCTGAAAATGCCTGTTGCCCTTTATGTTGCGTGTAAATTTCACGATGAATGGGCCAAAAGAAAATCACTTGAAAAACTCCGGTTCAACTGACGTACATTTAAAGTCAGGTATGTTTTTTCCTTCTCCTGTGAAGTTACCATTTGGTGATACGAGGTTTTGTTCTGACAGCAGCGATGTATTAGTGCACTATTTGACTAGTCGATTCACACCTTTGATGTTGTGATGTCAGATGAATGCTGAAATGTGTCATGGTTTCTTTCTGCTCTGGTCCCGCTCATTCATCATCACTGGCACCTGTGTCCTGTTTATTTGAGTTTCACTTGTGTTTAGTTCAATGTGCAAAGTCCAGGAGGTCCTGGGGGGTTTAGGATCTCCTAATTAACCTCTTGGAACCCATTTATGTCTCAAAATCAAATTTCTGGGGAGCCATGAAAATAAATGTATTATGAAGCTATACTGTCCGTTAAGGAAAAATAGAAAATAGAAATTCAGGGATAGTTAATTATTTAGCTGTTTCAGCTACAGTTGTTGAGCTTTTGTCTAACTAGAGAACTAACTAGAGATGCAGCCCTGGTCCGACTCAGGGGGGCACTGTAGCAGATTGATTCACCCAGTTGGTGAGGATCCGACCCTTCCTCACCCGAGAGGCCACCCAGGTGCTAGTGCAGTCTCTGGTCATCTCAAGGCTTGACTACTGCAACTCACTCTTGGCTGGTCTTCCCATGCAGACCATCAAGCCTCTGCAACTCATCCAGAATGCGGCAGCACGACTCGTCTTCAGTCTGCCCAAGTTCAGCCACGTCACCCCATTGCTGCGCTCCCTTCACTGGCTTCCTGTAGCTGCGCGCATCAGATTTAAAACCCTAATGCTTGCCTACAAAGCCAAAGATGGACCAGCCCCTACCTACACATTGATGGCAATGGTGAAATCTTGAACTGTACCACGAGCCCTTCGAGCTTCGAGTACAGCTCGGCTTGACCCGCCATCCTTCAAGGCGCGTGGAAGACAAGCGTCGAGAATGTTCTCTGTACTGGCACCCAGGTGGGGGAATGAACTCCCACTGGCTGTCCGAACAGCAGAGTCTCTTGCTGTCTTCAAACGTAGACTGAAGACTCATCTCTTTACACAGCACTTAAATGAGCATTGAACTATAAGCTGCACTTATTTTATTGTACTGCACTCTGTATTGTAGTTTACTGTATTGTATCGTATTGTTATTGTATTGCATTGAATGGCACAGAGTTTTGCGTTCAACTCTGTTTCTTTTTCTCTTGGTGTCTGCAGTGACATATTTGTTTCTAGCAGTATCTGAGCTCAGGTCTGTCTTTTTCTCTAAGCTATTGGTAACTAGCAAAGATACTTTCTCTAGATAAACAAAGCACTTCTTGTAAGTCGCTCTGGATAAGAGCGTCTGCTAAATGCTGTAAATGTAAGTGTTGGTTGTTCATAGCCTGTGTGCTGGAGGATATTAGTAAATCTGAAAACTTGCCCAATTTTTGCAAGCAATTGGTGGAAAGAGTGAATTGTTACTTCTCAAACCAATTAATGTGTGGACGCGCATTACCAAACTAGAAAACAGCATTTCCAAAATAAGAACTGTTAAAACCACACATTTTTTCCCTGCCGTTAAAGCTAACCCTAGTGCTGCTATGGTGAGTGAGTCAGCAGCCAACCGATGCTGTTGTAGTCAGCTAATATGGGACCCCCCCCCAACCAAACCTCAAACCTCGTTTTTTAAGCATTCATTGTTTTTTTACACCATGAAATGTCAGCATCTCTTCACAATAAATAAAAAAGGTGCAAAATAAAATTTTGACTTCTAAAGTTACCATTTTAGATATATAAGGTTTAATTACAATAGCAAGGCTACAGTCTTTTATTATGGCTATAAATTATAAAATTATTATAAAACATTTAGTCTTTATTACTCTGTGCTAGTTGTAGTATCACTTTGTCTTTCTGGCTCTGACCTTGTGTCCTGGACTTACCAGTGACCAAAACTGATCTTGGTTGCTATGTTTGCAAAGGAATTCCCGAAAAAGTACCGCAAAGGCTGATGCCTGAACAGAAGCCCATGCATTACTGGGAAAATAGAGTACTATATTGGCTTCTGTTGTTTTAACAGTCATGCTTTCAGTTTACATCAGAGGAGAATGTCATAGGACTGTACTTTGCATGATTCTAGTGGCATACCACTTGAGAGAAGCAGTAAAAAACTGCCCTTTGTGTGCACATGGCTGTCAAACACGCTGTTTAATGGGACTTTTACGCTGAACATGAATCTGAGATAAGATACGATTTAAGGGCCACAAAACTGAAGGTGCAAAGCCTGCATATTACATGTAAAGGTCTGCCAGTAATGCTTCAGGTTTTGAATGTCATCAGTGCTTTTAATTTGGTATTTGAAGTTAATTATATATTTATGGCAGCCAGGGTAATGACTTTTTTACCGACTTTGACAGGGCTTTACATTTTGTAATTGTTTGTTTGTTGTAATTGGTATTACTATGATCACAGAGGAGAGAGTAAGAGCTCTCAAACATCTATGCCTTTACTCTCGGACATTCCCACCTCCACTGCGGCTTGTGTCTAAATTTCGGTGTGTGTGATCAGCATGGCAACTGCCTTCAGCAGCGCAATAAACCATGACACAGCTGTTCCCACCAAGTTGTACGGTGCTATTAGGTGCAGCACTCAAAGCTCTGTGAGTAATAAAGTGTCTGAGATGTTCCAACTGACAACTGATTGTGTAAAACTTCATTAATCCCACAACAGACTTAGTGTATATCACTGTGCTTACTGTAGTGGAGTATTTTCACTTAATTATAATTCTTGGTCAAGTAGCCAAAAGGCATTTTAGTTATTTATATGAAATAGATTTCCTCTTCACAGTTTGTTCCTACACACACACACACACACACACACAAACACACACACTCTTTTTCTGTGTTTGAACTGGTCTCTAATAACTCTACATTACAGGTCCAGGACCACTATAAAGAACTACTACACTTTTATTACTATAGAGAACAGAAATAATCACTATTCACAATCTTAAAAAGTCAGGAGAACAATAGTCAGGAGAACACCATGTTTCCATAATCACTAAAAACCAGGGATTTAAATTAGGGCTCTAAGGAGCTGTCTAGAACAGTAACATCAGCTAATTGTAACTTAGTTGCATATTCATAGCTTATTTGTTTATTTGGTGACTTAAATCCTATTTTGGAAAAAAGAATTATGCTCTGAGCAGTGGAAGGTAAAAGAGGAAGAGGATCACCAGCAAGAGGATGGATACAATCAGAGGAATCATGAGGGAGCCTTTGAGAAGCCTGAAGTCTGAAACACAAAACAGGATATTATGGAGAAACACTGTCCATATGGTTGCCAGAGATTTGAACCATCTTGATGGCACTTAATAATAATTCTATAATGTAGTAGACTTTTATTGTCATGAGCATTTCTATTGATTGGTGCCTTCAATGCATAGCTCCAGAAATACTCAATAGTAGCGTTAGTTATGCTGGCAAGCTAAGTGCATGATAGATCACATTCATGTTTGCTGACACTGAAAGTATACATTGTGAAAACATTCTGCATAGTTCATTTAAATATTCTCTAATGATAGACATAAAGTAACATTAAAAACTCGTACGCATCCTGTTCATTCACAGTCTTCCTCTGTTTTGTGCTTGAACTAACTAAGAGTAAGAGCTGTGGGGTTTGACAGACGCCTGCGGCTTCATTGTACTCAGTATTGTGCTACCAGAGCAGCGTGTTGTGGTGCAGTATTTCAAAGAAAGCAGCAGATAGCCTGAGGAAAAGGGCGACCCTCGTCATATATCTGCTGGACCCTCCAGTGCAGACAACATCCAGAAAATGCAGTGCAGCCTGTCACTATGGACACAGTCCATTTGTGTCAAGTTTAGCAGAGCAGAAGAAGAACGAACACAGACCACTTCTCATTAAAGCTGTGTTCCAACAGTAACTCGTAAAAAAGCTCTAAACAAGAGAAAGTTCTGGAGGCCTCTGGCTTTGCAGCCTTGGATAAAGCTTTGTTGTAATATAACTGCCTCCCAGAGTCGGTTTCTGCCTCAGTGAAGCGTCTGAACATGCTCTGCAGTCTTTGGGGAGAAGACTCCTTTTTTCTCGCCTCTACAATCTATGAACTGACACACGGTACTAGAAAGAGGAAGAGGGGCTTTGTTACCACTGTCCTGAGATCAAGAAAGTTTTGTGGTACTGTGTGTGTGTGTGTGTAGGTGTGTGTGTGTGTGTGTGTGTGTGTGTGTGTGTGTGTGTGTATCTATGTATTTGTTTTTGTACAGTTTTGGGACTAAAATGACTCAAAACCAGAAAAGGACAGAGCTCACCTGCAGGAGCAACAAAATTCTCCTGACTTTGTAAAATTTTATACAAAAGCTCCATGTTTCATTTTTTAAAACTGAGGGAGCAAAACCAATTAATTTTTGGTTACTATTATATAAATAGCACATATTATGTGTATGGGACATTTTTATTACGCATAGATACTCTCATATTCAGTCAACTCTAGAATGATTGGCATCCTTCATGAAAATGAGTTAATCTATGCATAAAGTAATCCAAGCTGTATTTTTGTACTGTATTTTGGAACAAAAGAAAAGTTTACTTTTTGAAAAACAGGTTTAAAAATGTTGCTACCTCAGTATTAACACTTGGTGAAGCCTCCTCTAGGGAGAATAACAGCACTAAGCCACTTTTCTGTATTGCTTAACAAGGTGGGGGAACAATTGTTGAGGGATTGTGAACCACTCCTCCATCTAGAATACTGACAGTTCCTTGATTTTCTTGGGTCCTGGTTTGTGCACTTTTTAATGCACACGGCAGGTTTTCGATTGGTTTCGGTCCACACACTGTGAAGGTGGATTTTTGGCTAAAAACTCTGGGTATGTAGAACAATTCATCATGCCACTGATTTTCACAAGAGCCCCTGAACTACAAGCAGCAAAGGAGCTCTTCATGAGTCAGAAACCACTCTTCATTGATTTTTTCAGACCAGACGGCAAGACCACCTAAACTCAGATCTTTCACCTGCATAGATACATACATAATACATTTAAGTCATATTATTATTGCATATAGATATTACATATTGTCACTGTCAGAACAAAATAGTGTATTTTCAAAATAATAACCTGACAGAAGAGGGAAAAAAACATTCTTAACTAATGGAAGTTAATAGAAGATTTTTTTCCCCAAATAATTCATATATGTATGCATACACACACACACACACACACACACACACACACACACACACACACACACTGAAATATACTATATATATATCAGAAAATCTCTAAAATGGTCTATACAAGAGAAGGCAAAACATTCTTTAATTTTAATGCAAGTCAATGTAAACTACTTTGGAGCATTTCTATCGGTCCATTACATATTAAAATTTTCATACAATGGAAAGGTCAGCTGCTGAGCTCAGATGATGCAGAAAATAAGAATGAAAAAGCAGAGACATTTGTATTTTATTGGATGTATATAATACAAACCTCTGTGAATGTGTGTGTGGTCAGTTCCTGTTGTATTACTGTAGTCTGGCTAACGAGCAGTGATGTTTGTTTGAACATCTTGTGTGGACAGATGGTACAGCCAGAGGCATACCACCCTGCCCCGATGGCCTCTGCTATCCATCCACTGACTCTCTCTTTCTCTCCACTCATCTCTTTTTTCTCATCCCACTGTTCATTTCTTCTAGCACTTGTTCTTCTCAGGAAACTGCTTTTTGTTCTTCTGAGGAATGTGACTAAATCAACAAACCGTATTTACTGACTGAAACTGAATCACACTGCAGCACCTGCACTACACTGCACTGCTTTAAATCCAGGGGTTGCTTGGTCTCGCTTTACATGGTGAAACTGCTCATTTGTTGCTTAAAACATACCTGACATGTTTCAGAAGTACCCGTAACAAAGCTTGACTTGAATTGTGTAATGTCAGCCTCAATCTCAGCTTTGTGAAACAAGTTTTATGCAATAACATTAGTTATTTGCTGGTTACCAGTTAGCTTATTTGAGAGCTGTTTGAATGCCTGCTAGTGCCAGCATTTGTCCTGCTTTGTTAGCCTGTTGCGTGGTGATCTACGGAGGTTTGCTTTTTTCTCCTCTTTTGACACACAAATGCAGCAAAGAGGCAAATGTAGACTACATAACACATTACAGATGAGTTTGTATATTAAAACAATACAATATCTGGAAAATACTAGCCTAAAAATCTACGCCTATTAATCGAAGCCGAGCATAAAATAAGCAAATGTTGTTGAACTGAACGTGTTCCATGCAAATTTGTTTATTTTTACATTATGTTCCATACAACTTGCAACATGAAACTCGTTGCATGAAGGTTTCACTATGTAAAGCCAGCCTGGAATGCACACATACCTCTAAATACAGATTCGAAACTCAGGATGTGCACAGATAACAAGTACAATGACCATAAATACACACAGAAACCTAACCAAACAAAACTGAAAACAGTACAAACAAGACACAGGTGTGTACAGTTGGACATAAAAGTTTGAGCACAGGCCAAATCACACATTTCATTGATTTTCTAAGTGAAATACGAAACACAATAGCTGAATGGAACAAACTTAAACATGACATATTTCTGCACATTTTAATGCACAAATATGAATAATTTACTGAATATTGAAAAAAAAAAACACATGAAATGCACAAAACGTAGTTTCTCCTGGACATGATGCTACATTTAAACATAGAACAGCAGCAAATAAATCAAATTAATACATAAAACTATGCAAACAATGTAGAATAAATTCTTCTGTAAACTATACAATTATTGTACAACTATTGAACACGGGAGAACAGAGAAAACAGACATTAAAAATGAGCCCCCTGCTGTTATTTTTTGTAAAACTTCAGAGGTTGTTTGATTCATTCAGACCAAGTCTGGTGTAGATAATTACAACGTTTAACCCCCAAAAAGGGCCAGGGCCTGCTAGACAGCCCAAAGTTTTATTACTGACTTCTATAATATAAGAATAGTTTGGTCAGTTTGCAATGATGTTGCTGTGGTTTCTGAATATTAAGCATTAGTATGTAATAAGATACTAAGGGGTTAATCAATTCTGTGGCCCTTTAAAACTTCTTGTAGTATAGTGCTTCCACTCAACAGCCATGGGCTAATCAAGCAGCTGACTGAGGATCTGAAATTAAAGATAATTGACTATTACAAAGCAGTAGGAGGCTATAAAAAGATCTAAACACTGTAATCAATCTAAACAATTCCTGATTACTTTCCACTGCCTGAAATGCCATTAAGAAATGAGAGAACTGTGGAAGTCAAGGCAAGATTTGGAAGATAAGGAAAAACCTCTGATAGAACTTCTTGTAGACTGATCATATGTGCAAAGCAAAACCCCCACATCACTGCCACACCTGTACACAATCAAAATCAAGTTTGACAAATAAGACAGTGAAGTTTTGGAACAGTCCTTTCCTCCCCAGACTTGAATATTATTGAAAATCTGTAGTTAAATATCAATCATGTTGTGCACGTAAGATGACCTATATTTCTGAACTAGAAACATTCTAGTCTCGTGGTATTTATCTTTTAATTTGATCTTTTTCATTTTCTTCTGATTCTAAATAAATACTAATGATTTCTTATATAACAGTGCTATTTAAATGAATATTATTTATTATTATTATTATTATTATTTGGCAAGGAACAGTGGAAAGAAATCCTAAATCAGGTATAGAAAGACACTAAGCTGGCTACAAAAAAAGGGGTTCTCACCAAGTACTGACCTAAACTAATGCAAATGCAAGATTTACAATTTTCCCCCAATGTTTTAAAATAAATAAAAAAAACTTTGCACTAAAATTTGCAGAAATATGTGATATTTAAGTTTGCTTCATGCACAATGTGTAATTTGACCAGGGGTGTCAAAACTTTTGCATACAACTGTAATGATCCAGTATGTGGAAGCATTTAAGGCCAGAGTACACACAAACAAACAAGAACAAACAAAAATCTAGAACGTTCTCTTCCCATTCACTCTTGTCCATTTCACATCCAAGACCATTGTCTGATAATTCCAAGGACAAGTGCAACATTAGAATATTTGTGATGGTGGAAAAATTTCCATTTATGATGCTCCTTTTGTTTATGATGTAACAAAGGCATCTGGAACATTCTAGAAAAATTACATTCTAGTACCCTTGTGTCAAGCACAAGGCCCGCCGGGCCAAATCAGGCCCGTAACACAGTCCTGTTCAGCTCTGAAACTATTTTAATTTTCTATTCTTATTAGCCTGTTTCACCCTGAGCATGCACTGCAACGTTCTGACCCCCAGCAACAATCTATGGGCCAGCAGTAACACAAAAAGAAAACATACCTGGTGTCTAGTTTAAGCAAATAGACAGTTTAAAAACTATTTATTTTTAGAATTATTTTTTATTTTTAGAATGCTTTTTAAATATGTTTTCAATGCCTATTTTGCTGTTGTAGTTATGGCATATTTTGAATAAATAATGGCTTGATCGTGTCATGGCAAAACATTGAGTAAAACAGCTGACCCACTGATTTGCTGAGATTTTATCATATGGCCTATTAAGTGGTTGAGTTTGACACCCCTGGTCTAGAATGACAGTTTACAACATCTAGTGCTTTGTTCACATGTTTACATTGAAAAAACATTATTCTGCACCTCATAGCGGTTCATGGTAAATGGCAGCATGAAGCCAGGCAAACACAGGCGTGATGTTATTAAAGGACAGCTGTATCAGTGCAGATTATTTATTTAAGGTGGAAGAGTCAGGAGGATGCTCTGTACTCTTTTAATGCTGTTGGGTAAAACTCGCTTCATCAGGAGTTTGGGGGCAGTTGTGGGCTGGAGGTTAGGGAACTGGCTCTGTGACCCAAAGGTTGCCAGTTTGATCCCCAGTGCTGACAGTCCATGACTGAGGTGTCCTTCAGCAAGACACCTAACCCCCATTTGCTCCCCGGGTGCCATGGACAGGGCTGCTCACTGCCCCCTAGTGTGTGTGTATTCACTAGTGTGTATGTAGTGTTTCACTTCACGGATGGGTTAAATGTGGAGGTGGGATTAAAAAAGGATCACTTAACTTCAACAGTGGTACATATTGCATCTTTGGCTCCCAGAAAAATCAACATCTGGCTTATACCACCACTGCAGTCAATGGCAAAGGTTGGGGAAATCGCACTCTTGATATAGTGTCCCACTCATCGTGCAGTCGGCCGAATGCTGCAGCTTGCGGTGGCAGACTTTTTCATAACAGCTCCTTTGAAAATAATGCAACATCTGGTTTGCTGTGAACGTCTACCACAAACAATTGAACTCACACTGCACATTCTAAAAGAAAGCTTTTTGTGAATCTGTGCACAGGCTACACATAAAAGTGTCTGAATGACCCTCAGCAAAGTCACTTTTACTACTACTACTACTCCAACGGTGTTAATGATGATAGCTGGAGGGCAGTGAAGAGCGGACGCACTCTATTTACTCCTGTCAGAAATAGGTCTCTGACCGAGTTAATTGGGAAATACTGGAGTGGCCCACTTCTCCTTCTGTGGCTCACTGCTATTAGGAGAGTGGGGAAGCTAAACTTAGAGCAGTATGAATACTCTTTATTAGGGTAACTCTGGTCCACAGCACAGTATCTCCCTGCTTTAATGAACACTCAGCTCCATGGCTGACCCCTCTAAGTAGACTAAACAGGGTAACATTCTTGCTTGGCTAAGATTCTGTCTGCTGATTAATTGCATTTATTTATATCTCTTTTTACTGTATTTACTTCTTTATTTCTACAAGTGAATTCTAGTCAATGTTTTTGGACCTCACAGCTCCATAAGGGTTCTATTAAACTGAACATATCGTTCACATGCATTTCTCATACAGTACGCACTGGGTACAGGGTACTAAAGATCAAGTCAGATGCAACAGAAAAAAAACCCCCATCAACATTAAGATTTTCTTTAAGATACATTAAGATAAAATTAAGATTTTCAAGAAGGTTGAATGTTAATTTTGAAAACTTTTTCTTACTTTCAAATATGATGCACTTCAGTTTCTTATCAATTTGGTTCTGTCCAGTTCCCACTTGCTAGCTAGGTCTCTACCAAGCTGGAAGGGTGACATGCCAACACATTGGGCAGCTCAACATGTTTAGCAGCCCGTTTTGTTAAAGGTAACAGAATTATGCTCTCTTGGATTAATTACCATCAAACTTGCAATGTCCTTGCAATCCAATGTTTAGACTGTTATGCTGTTCTGGAGCAATAAAAACTGTACTGATAACAAATATAAGGAACTGAAAGTTTCCAGTTAAAGTGCAATCTTTGTTTCAGTTCTATAGTTCCATGTTTTACTTACTAGCTTGCTGGAGTATGAGGATAGTTGTCACGATTGGCCCCTCTCAGTCCTGTACATGTGTTTGTGTTTTGGTTTAGCCCATGTGAGTTTGCTTTGGTCCAGCACCAGAGTTTCCTAACTCCACCCCTGATTGTTTCCACCTGTCCCTCGTCAGCCCTGTTGTATTTAAGCCCTGTGTTTGGCCATTGTGTTTGCTGGTCTTTGTTATCTGCGGTGGTGTTTGTACTGTTCTGGTTGTACTGTTTGTATGTTGGATTCTGCTTTGTCTGTCATGTCTGCCCCTCTATCAATCCGTGTTGGCTCTGTGACCCTGGGCCGTTTGGACTATGACCCTGGATTTGCCCTTAATAAATCTCGCTTATCTCCATATATGCGTCCGTCTCCTCGCTCCCCGCTAGAATAGTCACAAAACACTTTGTGTTTATTTGGCTTTTCCCCAACTTAATCATGCCGAATTCCACCTAGCTTGGTCCCCACATAGAAAAAAAATATACAGTATGTTCCAAACATATTTATCACATATATTTTGGCAATGTATGATAATGGCCACAAATAAATATTATAAATTATATTTTTGTTTGTTATCATATGCTTTCAATGCTATGTAGTTTCAGCAAAAAGTAGAGATATAACTAAATGGTACTGACCTCTGTGTATTGCACTATACTTTGCATTAACCATTGCATGTATTTGGTAAGGTATATATGTATACATTTTTCAAATAAACAGGACATTAAATCATCAGAGTGCATTTTCACAGTGTATCAATGCCTACAACACTTGGGTTTGCCATATTAAAGGTTCACTGGCTATTTTTTACCATTAAGATAGTAGAACACATTCATTTCAAAAGGTATTCAAACAATGAAGGGCATTAGACAGTATTTTGGCTATTTTCATACATTTTCAAATGTATTTGATAAATACATTTACATACATTAATTTTTTTGTGTTACATTTCCATGTGTAATATTTCCCCATGCATTTTAAAATAAATGCATTTTAGAATATATCATTAATATGGCAATAGATTATGAAATAGATTTTAGTGTTTGGAATGTATTTCAGCATGGACTACAATGCATTTGAAATATGTTTCAAACATACAAACATATCTGTTCATATATGTCTTTGTCCATATGGGTCTCCCACACTGACATTATACTACCAGAGCTAGGAGGGTGAAGCCTGGCACATTCCTCTGAGACATGTGAAGCACCACCACATCTTTTCAGCCTGCTGCTAATGCAATGTGATTGGACAGCTCAACACGCTTTGAGGAGAGCACTGACTGCCAATTGTGTTATGTCATCTACCAGATGTCAACAATAGCTAGCATCACACTGAGTTATGGCAGGAGGGAGAGCCATTCTGCCCACCCAGAGATAGAGAGAGAGAGGACAATCATACCGTCTTTGGCCGAACACCATTTCTTCTTTTTACCCCTACCCCTTGTTTTTCGAGTGTCACCCTCACCGATTGGAACTGTGTTACAAGGGGTAGTGGAAGAAATCTTGCCCTATGAAATGGGACAACCCTCAAATTAAAGCCGTGCTCTGTAGGCGACCCAGCCCGTTCATCATATGCTTTCAAAGAGGAGCTTTGGTGAAGTCAGATATTCACCATCTTCTTGTTCGAATTTTCCCACTCCACCTTAAATCAAGCAGCAGCTACATTCTGGTGCTTCAAGCATCAGAACTGCTGGACTATTTAAGGTGGAATGGGAATGTTAGCTAGCTAGCTGCCGAGACATTAGCATGTTATTAGCGTTATGTTATTATATTTTTTATGCCTGTTATGAAGAAAAGGACCATAATACATCAAAACAACATTAAACTAAGATAATACTATGTTTTTTTGGTCATTTTTAACAGAGAAAACGCTCAAATTTGTGGGTTTCTTTGGTCACAGCTGTCTTGCCGGTTTTTCTTTTTTTTTTATAACACTCCATTCGGACATTAGTCTCTGTAAAAGTTCTGTTTGGAGGACCATGTAGCCTTACTGCTTCGCCCACCCCTCTATCTGAACGAAAATAGGGGCACCCTTACCCTAGGCATGAACGTACAAAGTAAGGGTTAAGTGGAAGGGGCGATAGGTGAAATGGGATTATGCCTTTGACTCCTGGCCATGCGTGGCTATAGCATTCACTGAGTATCATACCCTTCGTGAAATGGCCCGTGCCAGATCACAGATATCACTGAACATTGGCATCTAAGACTGTACATGGAAATAAGTATTGCTTCTAGAACTCCCTTCGATGAAGACCAGCTGAGGCACTAAGCCTGTTTTTCTCTGCAGAGGAATCCACCAGCATCCACATGAATATCCCACTGCACTATCTCAGTTAGAGATAAAAGTCTCCCTTCGCTGTGGAGATGATAAAGATCAATGAAGAAAGATATGAATGCCTTTCTGCCGACCGCAGTCAGACCAGCCATTGTCAGCTATACCCCCCACCCCCCACGCCCTCTTTAGACGTGTATTTCTTTCCTTTCCCCCTCACACCCTCTGCAATTGCCTTCTCAGGCAAAAATGAATAAAGTTTGAGGAATGTGCATTAGAAAAGCAATTTGCGGCACTGCTGCCTTTGAACTGCCGCGGAGTTCCAGGAGCTCAGCGCCCCGGCCAGAGGGATATGAAACTCCACTTAATGAGATTTCCAAACCCATTTTGTTCGACAGTATCTTGCACCCAGCTCTGATTATAATACTTCTGAAATTAACCATCTTTTGTATTCATCTCTAACAGAGAGAAAGGCCCTGACAAAACAGTGGCCTTATCTGTGGATACTGACTTTGTCTGGTCAGTTATATCAAACAGCAATGCCGCAGCTCCATGGGAGATGAGAAAGAGAGAGAGAGAGAGAGAGAGAGAGCGCCTCTTACAGATCTAATTTAATGATCCAGAGATGGACGGCTGCCGTAATTTCTCTCTGAGGCCTCCTTTTGTCTCCATTTCATCAAAACACACACACACTCTACCGCTTTGCAGTCTTTTACCACGTCCTCTTCCATTTGAATGCAGTTTATCAGGAAACCAATCTCTGTGAATGTGTAGTTGTGGGGTTTCGCAATGTCTGCTTCAGTAACAAAGGCAGTGCTCAGTTCAAGGATTCAGAGACACTGCTAGATGCCGTTCCTCCGCGAACACTATTACTAGTATTTGGGTGAATCATTCTCAGCACTGCAGTAAGACTGATGTGATGGTGGTGTGTTAGTGTGTGTTGCACTGGTCTAAGTGGATCAGACATAGCAGTGCTACAGGAGTCTTTAAACACCTCAGTGTCGCTGCTGGACTGAGAATAGTCCATCAACCAAAAATATCCAGCCAACAGCGTTCTGTGGGCAGCGTTCTGTGACCCCTGATGAAGGACTAGAGGATGACCAACACAAACTGTGCAGCAGCAGATGAGCTGTCGTCTCTGACTTTACATCTACAAGGTGGACCGACAAGGTAGGAGTGTCTAATAGAGTGGACAGTGAGTGGAACTAACACAACTAAAATCAAATGAAACAACCATAGATCCACCCAAGACCACAGAACGGGTAGACTAAAGCCAGATATCTTTATAGAGGGAGTGATGAGTAGAGTAACAAGCCACAGGTGTCAGGTGTGCTTTCCCCACTCCGGGGAGGCTGAGTGTTGGACGTAGACAGTGTATCAGCAAGAGAGACCGCGCGTTAATTCTTCCCCTGCGTTCAACCAACATAAACACTTAATGTTAGTTTAGCAGCACAGAAATTGAGCCCTAGTCTTAATGAACTTGCAGCAAAGAAAGGATGTCAGGTGTCTAGTTCAAGCAAATAGGTAGGTTTAAAAGATCCAGCATCTATGTCCCTGTAATATTTCAAGGTCTACTATAAGTGTCTGTATTTTACTTTTAAAGTTTTCGCATATTTTTCAATAAACAATGGCCAATGGATTATAGCACAATGTTAATTAAAAATGGCTCACAGATTTGATGAGATTTTTTAATATGACCCTTTTACTGGTTGAGTTTGTCACCCATGTTTTAAGCATTGCTTCTTAGAATTAGCCTCGAAACAAGTAAACTGACCTGCCAATGGAATAAGACACTTTCCTTAGATAAAATGACTTAAAAGTACAGAAACAAGTGGAATAATCTTATAATATTCTTACAAGTGTCATTATGAGAAATAATAGATTTGTTGAAGGAGTTTTTGCTTGTTAGGATATTGTTTTTGCAGTGTACAGAGCCTATACAAAATCAGATTGACCACAAATCAGATACCTTCCCATCTAGTTCTTAAAACAAATCAGATGTGTTCCAGTAAAAATAAAAGTTCTGGAGGGAAATCCCTTTGTAGTGCATCACTGTCTTTGCAGTCAGTATGAGATTAAAACAGTTTTTCATCTTTGTGACGGCTGCTGTCTATTTGTGGTGAAAGCACCACTGCTTCCTCCATCTCTAACAGGAACAAAAAAAAGGGTAGACTGTTTCACCAAGGCAGAAAAAAATGCCTCACCGGTCAGTTCCCATTTGTTACAGCCATATCATTTAACTCCTAATCTAAGCTTTGCTCAACTTTATTGCATCGCAGGCTCCGCCCACTTCACATCACCAATGTTTGTGCTGCCTTTGTTGCTGGAAATTGGCAGCTCTCATTAAAAGTGCATTACCAGTGGCAGCTTATATATAAATACTGTCTTACAATGTCTTTCACTCACACGGTGTAAAAATTAGGAAAATGTCCTGATTCCCTTCCGCCTCTTGCTGCTTCTGACAGGCCTGTAAACCATTACTAGGCAGCAAAATCTACTTCCATGTCATTCCTTCTTACCCCGTGTGTTTTGAGTGAGGAACAAAAGATATTTTCTTCAGGACAACGTGCTAAATTTATCATACAACAACAGCAGATTACAACACAAACACACAATAAATACAAAATACAATATACTCATCCATTCATTATGCAATAACTATCCAACCACTAGGCACAGGACAGTAGAGACTGGGCAGTGTACAATGGAGTTAGGGAAGGAAATGCCATCGTTCCACAGCAGCGATTGTTGTGTGTGTATTATTATATGTGTATGCTGCGATGGACTGGTGACCTGTCCAGGATGTATCAATGCCTACCGCCCAATAACTGCTGGTCCAGCTCCCCCCATGATCCAGAAGGATAAGCGGTTTAGATGATGTGTGTGTGTGTGTGATAATTAGTAAAAACAGCAGCATAAAAAGCACCCAGAACATCTAAGACTCTTTTTGCAGAATTGTTTGAAAAACTGAAAGCAATAATAGAAGCTTATATTTGTTGAGGCTTCTGTGAAAATAACTTGCCTGTTTTGACTGGAAATGCTATAAAACGAAGTTCTCTGACTTTTACACGGTGCTGTATATATTAGAATTCATTGTCCAGAGCCAGTGATGCTCCTCTGCTTGTGTCTGGGTTGAGCTCTTGTCACCCTCCTCTTTTTCAAGAGTTTCACTGATTGAGTGGCCTCTTCCCATGACACCAGGAGATACAGGCCACACAGTCCAGAGGTGACACAATGCATTAGCATCTACAGGCCAGGACCAGCTCTGGCCTCTAGACACTCGAAGCCCACAGCACTCCAGACACGTAATGGGTGAGCTAAAGATAAGGTTTCCGTGAGCAGAGTGGTGTGCGTGAGTGAGCTGCAGGCTGCTGTGTAAGCCATGTGTGCTGTAGTTCAGCGGCTGCAGGCTGGTGTGCTAATTGCGCAGAGGCCTTTGAGGGATTGGTAATGAGACAGCGAGAAGAGGAGGCGGAGGAAGGGAGGATTACAGCGCTGAGGCTGATCAGAATGGAAGTATTATTTACCCCTAATAATTGGTGAATTCAGCTACTTTAAGTTGCAACCACTGCTGATACAGTTTTACAGTTGCACTTGCAGAGCTTGTGTACTCCAAACTGTTCTGTGCTTGTCTAGGTTTAAAATGTTAAATCTGGAAATATAAGATTAACTAGAATAGTCCTTTTCCTGGTGCCAGGCAGGCACTATAGTATTTTTTATGGTTGCTAGGGTGTTAATAGGAGGTTGCTGTGGAATTTCAGGTGATTCCTGAGGTGTTGCTAGGTGGTTGCTATGGTATCCCAGGTAGTTGCTATCGTATCTCATGCATTTGATAAATTGTTGCTAGTCATTTGAGTCATTCATAGAGAGTTGCCAAGTGGTAGCTATGTGGTGTTGAAAATGAACTGGAGACAATGAGAGGAACAAGGAGTGAAAAAACAACACATAGAGGATTGTGGGTCAGTATGGCTGTGGATTAGATCTTGGGGATTTGCCTGAGTGAGGGCATGTACTTTGGTGGCTGTCAGTCAAAAAAATGTATATGGGTTATTTGTTGGCAAAAATGAATGGACGCAAGTGGGAAGAAGAAGAAGAAGAAGAATATAAATCGGATAACAGTATTAATCACTAATTTTCTTGTTTTAACAATTATTTACTAGCTGGTTATTATTCTAATTTTATGGTAAACTTGTCAGGACATTGGCAAATGTACTGGTAAAACAACCTACATTACATAGAGAAACCATCTGCTTGTGTCAAGATTTTGTGACAAAGTCAAGTTCAATAGCTTGATTTAAGAATCACATATAAGGCAAGAAAAATACATTTGTATTCAGTGGCAGTGGCCCAACATGCTTCACCTACCAGGAAATGAAAGGACACTTTCAGCTTTTCAGAAATTTAAGGTCACTTTATCTTCCTGTTTGTGCTTTATTTTTCAGACCTTTGTTGTTGTGCGCCTGTGCCTGACTTGGCCAACTAGGGCATTCGGTTTTTCTTCAGTTTCCTCTGCGGAGGTTTTTTCATTCTCTGTTATCGAGTTTAGTATTATTTCATTCAGAAATTGTTGTGACTGTTCTTTTATACATTGACAATTATATTTTACGGTCGCTAGATGGCACCGCTAAGGTTAGGCAACAGTATTCCTTATTTCTGATTTGCTGGTTAAGTCACATGATGAGGGTTAGAGGTCAGTGCACCTAGCCTGGACTCGCGCTGTGCGTGATGAAGCAGGCGTAATTTCATCTCTGTCCGTCCTTGCGTTTTGTGCCTTAGTCATCACTGTTTGTGAGAAAAACCTTGTGCATTATGTTTTACGTTACTGATGAGAAGAATATTACATTTTCTTGTGCTGTTAGAAGTAAATGTTATTAGTGATGTTAGATGCCTTTCTATATCACACTATGTGGATACAAAGTTGTTTTACAAATATCTGTGGTCTATTTTGTAAGCATATTGATGTCTTCCAAAAATGAAAATATGTAATGTTTCTTTGCAGTTTCACAATGAAAAAGATTTGGATAAACACTGAAGACACTGGTCCAGCTCTTTATTCAATCCCAGCTGTTTAGCTTGTGACACCGCCACATAAAGGAGACCTGTGGGATCCCTATCTAGAAGTATTAACACTTACGTTCCTGATGGTGTTATTTAGGTGACCCCACGGATTAAAGTCCTTAGGAACCTTAGGCTGTTCATTGAGATGTGTTGGGAGAAGGTGTGGCCTCAGTTTTCCATCAGTGTGGGTGTGAGTATAATTTATATACATTATTTTTTGTGGGGGGGGATACTGAATAAAATATATATTGGTCATCTTTGTTGTATACTGGCACTGCATGGTTTATACTCACCTAATTAGTCTAATTAACTTTTAATAGTAACAGCCAAGTGGTCAGATTGTTACAAGCTATCTGTCAAGTTGTGTTAAGCTACACACAATAAGGACAGAATAGTGAAAAAAGCCTTCATCTATGCCAGTTGTACATCTACATCAACCTTGTATGCTTGTTGAAGTCGATAGTTATGGAGGGAGCGGACAAAACAGAGGCACAGCGAACTCATGAGATGAGGTCAATCACCTCTAGTTCATCTTTGGCTTCAAAAAGATCAGCGGCTAGTATGGCTATTGCTCAAGCAAGAGCAGAGGCAGCACGTGCAGAAGCCAGTTTCATCAACTAAGAAACCGCTGTTAGACTAGAAAAGGTCCGTAGCTGAAGGTCTGGCTGAAGCAAGAGTATTTAAAGAGGCTGCAGAGCTCACCTTTGATGGAAGTCACAAGAACATCTCAATCAATTTACCTGCAGTAGATTCAAAAGAGCACACCAGCAATTACATAAAACAGCATTTTCAAACCCAGGAAGGCTCTGAACCATGTTTGCCCAGTCTCTCCTTTTATGGTGAAGGGTCAGATTACTATGTTACATCAAAGTCCAAAGATGTTAAAAAAGAAAAGTATCAGCAAACTTCAACACATGATCCAACAGATCATCCTTTTGCACAAGCTTATACAGCTTCTCAAAGACACGTGAAGACACCTCAGTAAGTGACATTGCCAAATTCCTTGTCTGTTGCAAGCTGTTAAGTTCTGGACTCCTCAGGTTCGACAATCACCCAGAAAATTATTGGGCTTGGAAGACTTCCTTCTTGAATGCCAAGGCAGGACTGAACCTCTGAACCTCTGAACAGAATCCGATCTGTGCATGTCAGATATCCTGATATTGGTCTCAAGAAGGCTTGGGAGAGATTAGAAGAGACCTATGGATCTCCTAAAGTTGTTGAGTGGCCCTTCTTGACAAACTAGAAAGCTTCCCCAAAGTCCCTAAAGATGTAAAGATCCCCTAAAGCTTAGAGAGCTTGGAGATTTGTTGCTTGAGCTGGAGTCTGTAAAATCGGAAGGCTACTTGATGGGACTTTCATACTTGGACACATCAAGAGGTGTTAATGCAATTGTGGAAAATGGATTGCTTATTGGTCTCATTACAAAAAACTACACAGTCACATTCCCCCCATTTTCCACCTTCACAAATTTTCTGTTGCTAAGCTGATTCAAGAAATGATCCAAGTTTTAAACTTTCTTCTGGTACATTTCACACAGGGTCAGACATGACTGACAAAAGACAAGGCCCTGCAAAGTTTTCCATTGCCACTCATAAAACAGAGATAGCAAAAATGGATGACACATCTGCAACAAGCACAAAAAAGCTGGCCGATGTTGAGAAACAGTGCCCACTGCATAAAAAGGCTCACCCTTTGAGATGTTATAAAGGTTTCTGAGCAAAACCACTAGAGGAGAGAGAGCTATCTCAAGGAACAAGAAGTCTGCTACAGGTGCTGTTCCTCCACAACTCACATTGCAAAGACTGTAAAGATCCTATCAAGTGCAATGAATGCCACGGTAAGAAACACATTTCAGCCCTTCAACCAGGCCCAGCTCTGTGGAACCAAGAAGCCTTGCCAAAGCATGGCGGGGAGGAGGAAAGAGTCCACTCTGTGGATATTACATCAAAATGCACAGATGTCTGTGTTACCAGTCTAAGCCTCAAATCATGCTCTAAAATCTGCCTGGTTAATGTATACCCTCAGAACTGCCCAAAGAACACAGTGAAGATGTATGCCTTCCAAGACGAACAAAGTAACAGATCTTTGCCAAGTCTACGTTTTTTGATGTGTTTCATCGACACTCCTTACACACTACATACTTGTGCTGGTATTTCTGAAACTTCAGGGAGAAGAACAGTTGGATTCCAGATTGAGTCCCTAGATGGCATAGTAAGTGTATCACTACCTTCTCTTATTGAATGTGATGATCATTGCCTGATGATCATTCTGAAATTCCAATTCCTGAAGCTGCATGGAACCCCATGGCACATGAGATTCCTAGCATAGACACTCATGCCCAAATACTTCTACTTCTTGGAAGAGACATTCTTCAGTTACACAAGGTTCAATGGCAGCTCAATGGTCCCAGTAACTTCCTTTATGCCCAGCGACTAGACCTGGGCTGGGTTATAGTTGGGGATGTCTACCTCGGTTCTGCACACAGACCAGCTGTTGTGAACACGTTTTGTACTAAGATCCTGTCAAATGGACGTCCAAGTGTGTGCTCCCCATGCCCTAATCCCATTCATGTCAAAGAGAAGCTCAGTGTTAAGGTGCCACGAACATATCCTTCCAGCCTTACTGCTCATGTCACTTCAAATGTGACGAAAAGCATGTTATGAAACACGGTGTTTGAAAAGACAAAAGATGATGAAAAGATTGCCATCCATTGAGGACATTGATGAATCTAATAGTTGGGTGGCACCACTTCAATTCTGTACACCAAGACAACGTCTTTACGGCAACAGAGTTTTAGCCATGAAAAGGTTGTGTTCACTTTGTTTGACACTGGAGAATAAACCACAGATGAAAGAACATTTTGTGGGCCTTGGTTATGGAGAGTTGGCACCAGCTCTCAAAGATGGAGAAGTCTGTGTTTACCATCCTTGTAAACCAGGCCAAATCAGAGCTGTTTTCGACTCAAGTGCACAGGACAAAGGTTTATCCTTAAACCAACTACTCCTATCAGGTCCTGATTTGAACAAATACCTTGTTAAGGGTCTTGCTAGAAGAGGCAGTTGCTATAACTGCTGATATTGAACAAATGTTCCACAGTTTTGTTGTGTGACAAGACCATCATAATTTTTTATGATTTCTGTGGTTCAGAGAGAATGACCCCTGTAGCAATTGCAGCAATGGCCTATCTGAAGGTGACAGATACCAGTGGAGCATGCAAGACCAGGTTCATTCTTGGGAAGGCAAAACTGGCACCTATCTCTGCACATACAATTCCTTGTTTGGAGCTAGGGGCTGCTGTTTTAGCTGCTGAACTGGCAGAGCTTGTTGCAGAGCAGATAGATGTCAAACCAGACTCGACTGAGTTGTTCACTGACAGTAAGGTGGTACTAGGATACATCTGCAACCAAACAAGGTGCTTCTACATCTGTGTCAGTAATAGAGTGCAAAGAATCCGAAGGTCTACCAGGCCAGAACAAATGATGTTACATACCTTCAAATTTGATTCCTGCAGATGTTGCTACACGTTCTGTAATTGCTTCAGACTTCATCAACCCAGACTGTGACATTGAAATCCGGTCAAACTGCACCAGTGTAGCAGTCCAAGTCACTCATGACAAACTTGGATCTCACCGCTTCCAATGTTTTTCCAGCTGGAAGTCCCTCTTGTGTGCCATCACCTGTCTTATCCATGTCATTCACTCTCAAAAATCCAACACAGATTTGTTCAAGGCCTCCCAGTGTAGAAGAACTGTCTCCAGCAAAAGTTGCTATCCTTGGATCTGTACAGCAAGAAGTCTATTCAGGCGAGTTAGCACTTTTGAAGGCAGGAAAAGAAATTTCCAAGAGCAATACTTTGAGGAAATTAAATTCAATCATTGATGAAGGTCTTCTGAGGATTGGAGGAAGGCTGAATAATGCTCAGGTACACTTTGAAGAGAAACATCCAATCATCATCCCCGGAAAAATCCACGTAGTTTTTCTACTTGTGAACCACTTTCATGAGCGGATCAAGCACCAAGGCCATCTTTTTACAGAAATGTTTTTCTCGCTGATATTCAGACAGTATAACCCTTTTTTGTTCTTCAGTGGACCAGTGGTCACCTCCCTGTCCTCTCTCTCTCACACTTTGTCTTTATTCAGTCACCAGTCAAGATTGATGGAAATTTTACTTGCACTGCTGGTTGTGATTTCAGTAAAATGAGTTTTCTGTTTTAAGGACTAGTTTTAAGCTAAATATGGGATTAGGTCTGCCTATTTCAAGATCAGCCAACTTGCTTCAAGTAACAATGTAATCATTCTCCACTACACCCTCAGAAAAAAGGTAATAAACTGTCACTGGGGCAGTGCCCCTCCTGTCACTGGGATGGGACACTCAAGGACACATCTCAGTGCCTTTAGACAGGGAACATAACTGCACCATAATGCATTGAAATTATATTTTTTAAGTTGTACTGACTCCACACACTTTGTCTGATCTCAAGGCTTTTTATTTTACTGTTCTGTATTAAATCATTCGGTTATGAAAAGGTACAAATATGTATTTTTTACTATAAGAACTCTTTTATGGTGCACAATTGGACCTTAAAACCACAGTTGTACCTTTTGAGGTAACATTTACATTGTTTGTACCTTGATGAAAGAAAAATGTACCTGCATAGAACCTTTATTTCTGACAGTGCAGCAACATCCAGATAAATTAATGATTTGTGTTGTTACTTGGCCTTCATTTTTCATTGTGTTAAAATTAAGAATGCAAAAAATGTTATTAAAATTATTTGCTGTATTTCCCTTTTATTTTGCAGTATCAAGTCAGATCTCAAGTAATTTGATCTAAAAACCATAATTTTTGACTTATTTCAAACCTTTGCACACTTATCAGAGCCTACTTATTTCTACACTGCAAAAAATTAAATTTTATGAATTGAAATTATCTTAATTCATTCTAAATTTCATTTTGAGATGGGTGTGCACTTATAAGATTGTCTAGCTTATTTCTAGACATGTTTTACCTGTTTTAAGCAATTTTATTAAATAAAATAATCTCACTGTACTAGCAGACAATTTTGTTGGTTTCAAGCACATATTTTAATATTAATATAAACAAAGTTATCTGCCACTATAGTAAAATAGTTTTATTAAGTAAGCAAGTAAAAATGTTTAGAAATAAGTTACATTTTCTTAAAATAAGCTTACAACAATCTCAATGGGAAAGAATATTGGATATATTGACTAGATTTAGGATCTTTTTACTTAACTTAGATACTGATACTATTTTTTGCAGTACACTCACTGGCCACTTTATTAGGTACACTGTTTACCTGTTAACACAAATAGCTAATCAGCCAATCACATGGCCACAACTCAATGCTTTTACGCATGTAGAGGTGGTCAAAACAACTTTCTGAAGTGCAGACCGAGCATCAGAATGGGGAAGAAAGGTAATTTAAGTGACTTTGAACGTGGCGTGGTTGTTGGTGCCAGACGGGCTGGTCTGAGTATTTCAGAAACTGCTGATCTACTGGGATTTTCATGCACAACCATCTCTAGGGTTTACAGAGAACGGTCCGAAAAAGAGGAAATATCCGGTGAGCGGCAGTTGTGTGGGTGAAAATGCCTTGTTGATGTGAGAGGTCAGAGGAGAACGGAAGCAGACTTGTTAGAGATGATGGAAAGGCAACAGGAACTCAAATAACCAACCAAAACCTCTGAGGAACGTTTCCAACACTTTGTTGAAAATATGCCATGAAAGAATTAAAGCAGTTCTGAAGGCAAAAAGGGGTCCAACCTTTAAATAGCAAAAAAGTGGCTGTTGAGTGTATATTCTCCATGGAAAAAGATCGCCAATAGGATGGGCCACACATGAGCATAAAATCACCATGCACAATGCCAAGTGTTAGCCAGAGACCCCCAACATTGGAGCAGTTGAACAAAGTTCTCTGGAATGACAGATCTGCATCCAGTACTGGAATTGAATTCAGAACCATTTGCCAACTGTGTTTTGCACACAGAGGAATTAGACCTCTGTATTTAACCCATCCGTGCAGTGAAACACCCACATACATGCACACTACTGAACACACACACTAGGGGCAGTGAGCACACTTGCCCGGAGTGGTGGGCAGCCCTATCTACAGTGCCCAGGGAGCAGTTGGGGGTTAGGTACCTTGCTCAAGGGCGCTTCAGTCACGCATGTCTTCTCAGGGGATCAACCGGTGACCTTCTGCTCACAAGGCTGGTTCCCTAACCTCCAGCCCACAGCTGCCTTTTATGTGAATTTTAACCTATAGTGTAGCTTTTTTCAGACTTTTTGTGGCCATTCTGTCATCTTTCTCTTCTGAAGACAGGCTCTTATCTTTCTACATTCACTACTTTCACTATCCACTGTCTCTCTCAGTCTCTCCATTAGATGTTATGGTTGAGTCCTCCTCTGCAGTGGGCTGATGGCCACAGCGCGGTGTTTAAAAGCATATATAAATGACAGAGCAAATTGCAGTGTGCAGTGTTTAGTGCTCATCAGAGACTAATAGACTGGAGAGACTCCCCCACACATACCTGGAACACCCTCAGGCCAGAGTGAGATGTGAGAGCGAGAGAGAGAGAGAGAATGAATGAATGAATGAATGCACATTTAAGCAAGATTTGAATTATGATATAGTTGTAAGCTTTTCTAGACCAGCATTAACCACACACAGATAGAGCAAAATGCTCTTAGATCTTGGGGTTCCCAATCGCAACCAAACTGCAGCCCCACACTGTTTCTGAGACCTGTAGGTGATTTTAGGGTTGGGGTCATGGGGTGATTAGTCTTGTTTAGCTGTTATCAATAAATGTTTTAGCTCCTAATGCTAGTGTGATTGATTTGCTTCATAGCCTCATTCACTAGCATCTCCCTGCATAGTACCACTCGCAATAAAAGCATCCCCAATGGGAGTTAATCCATATTTGATGCAGCTGTCATTATATTTCCAATTGAATGATGCTCTTTTTTCTTCTTGGTATTGTTTTTGTTCTTCTCTTCATTGAGTTCTACTATGTTTTCCACTCCAATCAAAAGTTTGTTAATGTATTTCATTATTTCTTTGCATGGAAGCCATCGGCTGACAACAGCCAGGAGTAACCTACACATGCAGAGATGTGACATAGGCTGATTTATTGATAATGACATGAAATTAGTTTATGAACATTTTATTCGTCAAAACGAATCCTTAAAATAGTATGATAATTATATTAATTACAGTTCAACTTTTTAATTTTACATTTACGGCATTTGGCAGACGCTCTTATCCAGAGCGAATTACTGTTTTGCTCATTTTACACAGGGAGGCCAAGGTGGTGTTAGGAGTCTTGCCCAAGGACTCTTATTAGTATAGTGTAGGGTGCTCACCCAAGATGGGGATTGAACCCCAGTTTCCAGTGTAGAGGGCAAAGGTGTGACTACTGAGGTCAGATAAAGCAGAAAAAGTCAGGATTTTTATTCAGTTTGTGTCACAAAGGACCATTTTGAACAGGATGTTCTGATTAAACAATTCAATAATAAGTGCTTACAGATCTGAATTCTACTCTAAATGAGCTCACATGCTGTGTCCAACAGTGCATCCAACAACAAAGGCCTCTTTTCCACTGAATGGTTCTGAGCATGGAGGGTAAGCGCTCCAGTGGCGTTTCCATGTGGACACGGTTCGACACAGACTGTTTAAAAAAAATACTGGGTTCAGCCCGTTTTTTTTTTTTTTTTTGGCATGGTTACCGTTTGGATGGATGATGTAGTGACATAGCTGTTCGCTGATTGGTTCTATGTTTATGTCCATATTGTGCCACAGCATCCTGCTGCGCCACTTCAAACCCGAAATAAGTTCATTTTGCTCAGATATATGAAAGCAGTGTGTGATTTTAAAACCGCCATGAAATAAACATAAAACCAATTTCTACATGTTAAATGGCGCTGCTAACAAGAAGAGAGTACCTGGTTACCATTAACGTAGCTAGCATGCTTCCAGCGCTGCTCACTATAGAACAGATTCGATTCTGACTAACAAAAGCTTTACTGACACAAATTTAGATGATGACGACTCATATCTGAGGAACCGAAGTTGAGCGGCTGATGTTAGAGGAGAGGAAGCCTCCTAGCTAAGCTAATCCTATCTGGCTCCTCTCTCCTGCCTAACTTAGCTAAAGAGATCCAAACATCACAGTGCTGGTTCGACTCCACTAACTGCTCTGCTATCACAAGTATAGATGATAAAAATGATAAAAGCGAGAGCTGATTGGCGCTGAAGTGACAGAAACCTGAAATCGAACCTGTTCTGTAGTGCTTTAAGCTGTAGCCTGAGCTAACGTGAGTGCACGGTGCCTCCCGGTGCAGAACAGGCTTGGTTCTAGCAAAAACACCTGTTTAGAGGATAAAGACTCATATCTGAGAGCACAAATTCAAATGTCTGGTGTTGAAGCGACAGAAAAATAAAATTAGACTTGTTCTGTGGTGCTTTTAGTTGTACCCTGCCAGGCGATGCTAGTGCTAATGTAGATAGCCAGCTACAGGTGAAAACCACCGCAGTACAGGCTGTTTCATCCGTTTAGAGGATGGTGAAGATAAGAGCTCGCAGAGAGAGGCTGGAGTTGGAGTGACAGATGGAATCAGACCTGCTTTGTAGTGGGTGATGTGTGTGGCTCCTAGCCTGTTAGCAGTTAGCCACTCATTTGTGTAGTTTTCTTGGTTATTTACTTGTTTTGATTTAGTGCATATACAGTGACCTTGTGCATATACAGTGATAGAAAACATGGATGCACACATAAACCACCGATTTAACATTATAAATCATAAAATGATTTCACTTTTGTCAACAAGACATGCGCACAATGTACCTCCTCTGGCGGCAGATTTAAACGGGCAGCTTTCTTTAGTTTTTTGGGCCTAATACTGGACACACCAGGTTCATGTGGTTTATCATCACTAGGGTGAGCAGATGCCCTTTTTTCTAGGTCATGTCCTCATTTTGGGACCTAAAAACATGTTTGGCTGTGTTTTTTTTCTAAATTGCTCAAAATGTCTGGGATTGTCTTTGTTTTCATGTTGAGTTGCTTTCTGTGCTGCCCTCCTGCCCCTCCTGCCCTCCTGCCTCATTCTTGAAAAACAAAATATGACCACCCTATAAATCATCACATCCGTGCCTCACACCACATTATGTTGCTATTGATCTCAAATGTACATGCAAAATTCAGACTTATGTCCATTATTATAGACAACAGTGTGTCATACAGCATCAAAAACCACATAAAAAGACTATTGGCGCTATTAGCCTTGTAGCTCCAGTGCAAAACCAAAGAAGCAAACTTCAGAGAGCAACAACGTCTTTGCTGATTAACAAGCCACATTTGGGTTGTGTTCAAACACATGGTAAATGTGAAGTATGTATATACGGTACTCCATATGCAGTGCTGTTCACACTGAGTCACGTGTGAGAACTTTGCTCACTAGTGTGGGTTCGGCTTAGAAACTAGCGCTTTGTGTGGGTGTGTGAGAACGTGTGTGTGTAGGCAGTTGAGAATGTGCATGTGGGTTGTGAAACAGAGTGTGTGCATTGTTGTGTGTGTGTTTGCCCAGCATGCAGTGTGGGCTGAAAGAGAGAGGTGCAGTACAGCAGGTGCTGAGAGCAGCTTCTCTTCTGGTTAGATAGCTCTTACATCAGCAGGAGGAGAGCAGTGCGGTGAGGCTGAGAGTGTGTGTGTGCTTGTGTGCTTGTGTGCCAATTAACTCACATTCGGACTGAGTGATGGTCTGTTTATTGACTGAGCCGCCTCATCATTAAGTAACGTGGGCTGTTTGTAGAGAAAACCCTGAGAACTAAGTTTGTGTGTATGTATACACCAATTAAGCCATCTATTTTTCTCCACAATTTTACAATTTATGAACATTAATTATGATAGGACATAGCACAAAACACTCTCAGCTTCGTTTGGTCTTGATCTTGTCTCTGTCTCAACTTCGTTTGATCTTGATCTTGTCTCAGTCTCAACCTCGTTTGGTCTCGGTCTTGCCTCATTCTCAACCTTGTTTGGTCTTGTTCTTATCTCAGTCTCTACCTCGTTTGGTCTTGGTCTTGCCTCAGTCTGGATCTTGTTTGGTCTCGGTATTGCCTCAGTCTCGACTTTGTTTGCTCTCGGTCTTGCCTCAGTTTTAACTTTATTTGGTCTCAGTCTTGCCTCAGTCTTAACTTTATTTGGTCTCTGTCTTATCTCAGTCTCGACCTCGTTTGGTCTCGGTTTTGCCTCAGTCTCAACTTCGTTTGGTCTCGGTCTACACCAATTAAGCCATCTATTTTTCTCCACAATTTTACAATTTATGAACATTAATTATGATAGGACATAGCACAAAACACTCTCAGCTTCGTTTGGTCTTGATCTTGTCTCTGTCTCAACTTCGTTTGATCTTGATCTTGTCTCAGTCTCAACCTCGTTTGGTCTCGGTCTTGCCTCATTCTCAACCTTGTTTGGTCTTGTTCTTATCTCAGTCTCGACTTCTTTGGTCTCGGTCTTGCCTCAGTCTCGACCTTGTTTGGTCTCGGTCTTGCCTCAGTCTCGACCTCGTTTGGTCTCGGTCTTGCCTCAGTCTTAACTTTATTTGGTCTCAATCTTGTCTCAGTCTCAACCACAAGGTGGACTGAGAAATTATTTGCGAGATCAGCCCAAAGTGATGCTGACATATGAGAATTTTTTTTTTGATCATTATTGAATATTCTATATAATTGATCCTTTCCATGATGACTTAACTGGGTGTTATTCCAAAATTCAAACATCCACAGTACAGGACAGACTGGTACATTATAATTACTATGTTTTCATTTAATACTAAAAATGGATGCATGCTGTTTGATTTATAGTCCACTTTAGGTGGTGATTCTTAATGTTGTTTTTTTATATAAAATGAATATGCAGTGAACCACAAATGAAATTCATCTCCCTCCCTCTTCTTTCTATTTTTATATTCTGAGAACATCTTAATCTGGTCTCGATCTTGTCTCAGACTTGCTGATCCCGGTCTCTGTCTTGACTCTGATATTTTTAAAATTTGTGTGTTGAAGATGAACGAGTGTTTGTTCACCTGCTCTTGCTCCTCTTCCTACACTTGCGTCACCTGCTCCTCTTCCTTAGCAGCACCAACCACCTTCTGCCCATCTTCTCAATGTGTCTCAGTGTGCACAGCTATTTATAGCTGTATTTATAGTAGGACTATACTTAGCTCACACTAATTTCTGCTAGCTCTCTGCCCTGGGTGCTAACAAGAGAAACACCTGCAGATAGAAAGAAAACATGAAGATATGTGGATAAATAGAAGAGAGAGAGAGGGAGAGAAAGGTGGTCATGAGTTTTAGATCCTCGAATATACAGGAATATCTTCTTGCAGTCTCAAAACAAAACAGCAATACTAACCAGAAATGAGTCACAACATATTTGCATGCTGTATGTAAACACTCTGAAAAGATTTCTGGTTTGAATGTACGCTCTTAAAAAGGAAGGTTCTTCAAGGTGCTTTAGTAAAGAAAATGGTCCTTTATAGAACCATGGACATTCAAAGAACCCTTTGCATGATTGAAGTGTTCTTTGTATCAGGAAAGGGCTCTTCAGAGTGATGGAGAATGTGTTGTATATGGTTCTATATATAACACTTTTTAAAAGGGTTCTATAGAGCACCAAAATGGTTCTGCTATGGTTAGGACACAAGCTTGTAACAATAGAAGAACCCTTTTCAAAAAGGTTCTATATAGAACCATTTTTCCATCAATCTGAAGAACCGTTCCATGATGCCAAGTACCTTTCAATCATCCAGTGGGTTCTTTGCGTGTTCGTGGTTCTTTACTAAAGAACCTTTGAAGGACCAGGGTCAAAGCTTAGATGGTTGAGCCTCCTAGAAATGTAAGAGTGTACATTTCTAGGAGAACCTTTAATTGGTATAGAACCGTTATGTTAGATGTGTTCAATTGAGTGTTTGAGCATAACTGAACTGAGAAAAACAGAATGAGGATCTCATTTGCAGAAATGTTGCATTTAAAGAGCCACTGTCTGAAAGATTCTTAAGGAAATGAAATTGGTTCTTTTCATTGGGTTCAGTGTATTTCATTGATAGAAGAATCTCTTTTATTTCAACCCCTTTTTATGGTGAGTCTGAAGTAAACATTCCTGAGATGTTCAAACAAAATCACCAAAAGCATAACAGACTATTTGACCCCAGAGACTGATGAAAAATTGACCATACTGATGAAAAGGCCTGCCGTGCCTCAAAACGAAACACAAACAGTTGCATTTCTTTAAAGAAGTCTTTAAACAATGAGATTTGAAAAGATTTAGTAAAGATTTTACAACAATTAAATCTACATATTCTGAATTAAGCAATTATCTTAAATGCCACATTTATTAATAGAATGGAAGACATGCTGTGAGTTTGTTTGGAAGGGTCACGCATCCCTCTGACTCTGCTCTCGCTAACGACTCAATTTCACAGAATCTTCTGGGAGATCATGTCACTGGCACACCTCACTCCTCCATGGACTCAATCTCTTAGGACTCCCTGGGAGATCGTCTGACAGTCTCACCACCAGCGCCAACCAATCACCATTCTTCCTCGCCTGAGTACTGATGTATCTCCCCTGTGTCTGATCAGTGTGACCTGTTTAATTAATATACACTGCTGAAAAAATAAAGGGAACACTCAAGTAACATCCTAGATCTGAATGAAGGAAATATTCTCATTGAATACTTTCTGTACAAAATGGAAAAATCCTGCCTGGATTTGGAGTCACACACAAAATTAAAGTGGAAAAACACACGACAGGCTGATCCAACTTTGATGTAATGTCCTTAAAACAAGTCAAAATAAGGCTCAGTATTGTGTGTGGCCTCCACGTGCCTGTATGACCTCCCTACAACGCCTGGGCATGCTCCTGATGAGGTGCCGGATGGTCTCCTGAGGGATCTCCTCCCAGACCTGGACTAAAGCATCCGCCAACTCCTGGACAGTCTGTGGTGCAACGTGGCGTTGGTGGATGGAGCGAGACATGATGTCCCAGAAGTTCTCAATCGGATTCAGGTCTGGGGAACGGGCGGGCCAGTCCATAGCTTCAATGCCTTCATCTTGCAGGAACTGCTGACACACTCCAGCCACATGAGGTCTAGCATTGTCCTGCACTAGGAGGAACCCAGGGCCAACCGCACCAGCATATGGTCTCACAAGAGGTCTGAGGATCTCATCTTGGTACCTAATGGCAGTCGGGCTACCTCTGGTGAGCACATGGAGGGCTGTGCGGCCCTCCAAAGAAATGCCATCCCACACCATTTCTGACCCACTGCCAAACCGGTCATGCTGAAGGATGTTGCAGGCAGCAGATCGCTCTCCACGGCGTCTCCAGACTCTGTCACGTCTGTCACATGTGCTCAGTGTGAACCTGCTTTCATCTGTGAAGAGCACAAGGCGCCAGTGGCGAATTTGCCAATCCTGGTGTTCTCTGGCAAATGCCAAGCGTCCTGCACGGAGTTGGGCTGTGAGCACAACCCCCATCTGTGGATGTCAGGCCCTCATACTATCTCATGGAGTCGGTTTTTAACCGTTTGTGCAGAAACATGCACATTTGTGGCCTGCTGGAGGTCATTTTGCAGGGCTCTGGCAGTGCTCCTCCTGTTCCTCCTTGCACAAAGGCGGAAGTAGCGGTCCTGCTGCTGGGTTGTTGCCCTCCTACGGCCTCCTCCACGTCTCCTGGTGTACTGGCCTGTCTCCTGGTAGCGCCTCCACCCTCTGGACACTATGCTGACAGACACAGCAAATCTTCTTGCTACAGCTCACATTGATGTGCCATCCTGGATGAGCTGCACTACCTGAGCCACTTGTGTGGGTTGTAGAGTCCGTCTCCTGCTACCACGAGTGTGAAAGCACCACCAACATTCAAAAGTGACCAAAACATCAGCCAGAAAGCAGAAAGGTACTGAGAAGTGGTCTGTGGTCCCCACCTGCAGAACCACTCCTTTATTGAGTGTGTCTTGCTAATTGCCAATAATTTCCACCTGTTGTCTGTTCCATTTGCACAACAGCTGTGAAATTGATTGTCAACCAGTGTTGCTTCCTAAGTGGACAGTTTGATTTCACAGAAGTTTGATTTATTTGGAGTTATATTGTGTTGTTTAAGTGTTCCCTTCATTTATTTGAGCAGTGTATAAGCCTTAATTTTTTTTGGTTAGTTCTTTGAGAGGTATTGTATCTTTCAATAGAGTTTCTGAGTATTATTTCTTGTTTTGTTCTCTCCATTTACTGAACATATTTCCAGTATTTTTGAATTCTGCCTTTTGTCTTTGCCATTTGGATGATTTACTTGGATTATCTCTGTTATGTTTTTTCTGGTTTTGACCTTGGCCTGTTTTTCGACTATGCCTCTCTTGGACCCCAGTAAAGTCTATTTTAACCACACGTGTCTGACCAGTCTGGTTGCATTACAGGAAGGTCTATTTCAGATAATAAAGTGCCCATCTACTGTCAACCAAATCTCACACAGCTGTCACATGTGCATCAATTTATAGTGCAATAAGTGATATCAAATAATATCAGATGTTCAGTTCAATTCAACTTTATTGTGATTATACAGTACAGGGTAGTACAGTGTAATGAAACATAATCGGGCTGCTTTTCCAGTGCAGTAATAAAAGATGCATAGTAAACAGTGCAAAGACAAAGACAGTAAGAGACAGACAAAATGTGCACAGTCAGTAGGCACAGGTGTCGAATGTAAACAAGATGTGCATAGGTAAGTGTTATAGGTGTATTGGATGTATAGACAGTTAGTGCATAGTCAGATATTCAAATGTATCAGGTATATAGACAGAAATGTGCTGGTGAATTGCAGTACAGTACAGTAAATGCAGAAGTACTATTGGTAAAAAAAGAGATGTAAACAGTGATCTGTATATAAAGTGTACAGTGCAGGTACAGAGTAGCAGCATAAAGTTCAGGTAACATCATAAATAAACAGTTACAGTATAAATATATAAATATACTAGAATTAAGGCTAGTTGGAGATGAAGTGCACAGCATACAGTCCTCTGAGCTGGTGGAGCTCAGTGTGTAGTGTGCTGGGTGGTCAGGCTGATCAGTAACGAGCTGTAGTGTTGTTGTTAAGCCCAGGTTGATGCTGCAGTTATGACCAGTTTGACAGCTCGGGGATGGAAACTGTTCTTGAAGCTGGTGGTTCTGGCTCGGATGTTCAGAGTGTCAACTTTATACAGTCTAAAGCTCAATATACCAAGTCTAAAGCTACATTCTACCCATTACTTATCCATGTTTAAGGAGGCACATCTCTCTCTTATGTACCTCCTACTGAAATCTATCCATCCATCCATCCATCCATTTTCTAAGCCGCTTCTCCGTCAGGGTCGTGGGGGGGATGCCGGCGCCTATCCCAGCAGTCTTCGGGCGGAAAGCAGGATACACCCTGGACAGGTCTACTGAAATCTACTGGCAGATTAATATTGTGAGCTGCATATCAGCCGACTCTCTTTTCATTTCCTCGCTATGTAGCCTGAATGTTTAATTTGATGTTTTTAATTACCATTTGGACCACTCAATAAAGTGGTAGATTGCAAGTCATTGCTGGAAGTACTGAACTGTGGCTATTCAGTTCAAGTCATAAACGTCAAAACTCAGTCAAAAAAAATAACAAGTCACATCTGTAATCATAGAAATTTCTATTAGTACTCCTATGGAAATTCTAATAACGTTAGCTCCAACCTGACATTGGTTCACATGGTCTTTTCTTGGACATTTGAAACTTGCAATCCACATGTTTCTTTTGAAGCTTATAAAATATGTCATATTTTACCTTGTATGTAACAGGTTTAACATCGACTCTTTCACTAAAGATGCCTAACACTGAGCTGCTGCTGTTTTTCATTTCTAACAACTGAACAAAATCTGGTTAGACTATGACTTATTTTCACAGTCTGTGATGTATCGAGAACTTTTAGAAGTCCTAGGCTGATGGTTCTTTTCCTGATAATTGGTCCTACACATTGTAAACAAAATCATGAATGATTACACTGTCGGTTCCTCACTATCCTAAAGCTTAATTTAATGTGCAAGGCCTTCAGCTCAGCTCCTGAAGTCCTAACCAATGGGAGAGTGGTCTTGGCTGTATGCACCTAGTTACCACAGATACTGATCCAAATCCTGATTGGACAGCTTTCTGTTCTGTGGTTTAAAATCGTACCCTTTTCATTTTCCAACCAAAACATAATTGTACATTAAGAGCACTTGTTACAACATAGGATGGCTCATTTTAAAGTGTTTGCAACACATAAAAGGGAACACAAGAGAAGTGAAGGGACCAGACCAGAATTAAAGTTTTAAATCAAAAGGTGTGTTCATTAAAACTCACAAAACACAGGGCCTAGACGTTTTGAGGCCTAAGAGGAGCCAACGGTGATGGTGCCAAAGGAAAGAAAGAACACACACACACACACACACACACACACACACACACACACACACACACACACACACACACACACACACACACAGAGAACATACCCAGCACCCAAACAGTGCCAGACCTGCACGTAACATCCATCCATCCATCCATCCATCCATCCATCCATCCATCCATCCATCCATCCATCCATCCTTTTTCTAAGCCGCTTCTCCGTCAGGGTCGCGGGGGGATGCTGGAGCCTATCCCAGCAGTCTTCGGGCGGAAGGCAGGATACACCCTGGACAGGTCGCCAGTCCATCGCAGAGCAGACAGACAGACAGACAGACAGTCACTCACACCCAGGGGCAATTTAGCATATCCAATTGGCATGTCTTTGGACTGTGGGAGGAAACCAGAGAACCCGGAGGAAACCCACACAGACAAATACAAGTATAACAATTTATTTGAGATTCAATTAAAAATTATCTCGATATTACAAAGTGTTCCTAGAACACCCTGAGATTTCAATGCTGCTCAATAACATTCAGTATGTCTACTGTTATTCTCAACTGCCTGATGCTAACATGACACTGAAAATCCCATAGAGAGTGAATCCTATAGCTAGCTGACACTAGCATGAGATATTTGCAAAGAAAAGATTTACATTTCTACATTAAAGTCTGCTAAATAATCATATATATATATATATATATATATATATATATATATATATGTAAGCCCCTACACTCACTTCAATAGCCCATGATTTGTGTATAGTGTAAAGTTGTTGCATTAACTCTGACTCACAGTTATTAATGAAGCTCATAAGCTCGAACATTTAAATGATGGAAAACAGAAAGAAATGCAGTTAAGATCATTTGCTGCTTCAGAAAAGAAACTTTTGGTGGTTAGTTTTACAATAAAGCCGATAACTGTTTGGATGTATTACTACAGTATTGTTACAGTAATTTTAAAGGAGCCATACAGTGAAATGTTTGAGCCAGTATGGTCTGCCTTTACTGTAAATGGCTTCCCAGAATTCAGCATGGGATGCGGCATACAATTGTAAAACACAGTTGAACTCAGTACATTAATACAGCATCTCCAGAAATTCCTCACGGTGTATGAATCGCTGAAACTTCCTATTTTTCTAGCCTCAAGATTCACATTTGGTTACTCCTACATTACAACACACCCACATGTTTCAGCTGCATGTCAGTTGACTGTCAGTGAAGTAAGACTTAACTGTGGACAGACTCTTAAAGTCTGTTTGCTTAGCTGTTGGATATCTAAACACATTGATTAGTGTCTAAAGGGACATTTGAACACATTAGGCATTGCTAAGAACCTTATCTGACTGGGCCTCATATCAAGCATCCCAAAAACTCTGTACCTCTTCCTGCCCCAAGTAAAGTAAGAGAAATAGAGCACATAAGGAAGGGAAAGGTTGAATTGTATTAATCCACAACAAAGCTGAAAAACACTGGCATTTATTTCAAAAGCACTTAAAAATAAAAGTTAAAAGATGAATGCAGACCAAAATGCTGTACAAACAGCTTCACAATTAAGACAAGCAGAATAATGAAAGGAACATACTTAACCTCTTATTCTCCAGGGTATATTCTGGTTTGTCCATCTGAATTTATGTGACCAAATCCTAAGGCAAATTATTCAGTAACTGCATTAAATAAATGTAAATTTTCATTTATTTATTTATGTAAAAGCTTCCTTTAAATTAACAGAACATGTGTTTATGATAACACTTATTTCTATATGCTTACAATTTACTGCTGAAAGCCAAAAATCTCAGACGCCATTTGTCTTATTTTCTAAGGATAATGTCTACAGAGCAGATCACTGAAGAGACGCTGTCTGCTTATAGTTTGTAGCCCATATTTGGGGAAAAACGGGTCGACTTTCAGTAGAAAAACAAACTGAGAGTTCAGCTTCTTTTATTAAAAGGGTTTAAAATGACATCACCGTCTATTTGACTGGAGAGAAGAGTTACAGCCGCACACGACGCCCAGCTTCTGAATGGAGCTTATGGAATATGAACGTTATGAAGAACATGACTAAGTGCACTTTGGAACCACCGGTGGTCCCAAGGAGTTGAAGAGTTTAAAAATATAATACCAGAGAATAAAAAGACAGTGTGGAGGAGGGAGTGTGGAGGAGAGGGTGTGGCCAAGTGTCACATGTAGGACGGATAGCCAGTCATGTCCAGCGGGCTGAGAAGCTGATAATGTGCACCTGTGCCTTGTTTCTGTCAACCTACTTTATAGCCACCTCTTTTCTCCTTAGGTGGCAGAGCCCAGAGAAAGAAGGAGCCCGGTGGAGAGGAGAGGAGAGGAGAGGAGAGGAGAGAAGAGAAGAGAAGAGAAGAGAAGAGAAGAGAAGAGAAGAGAACATGCTCTTTAACCCTCTACTGCACACATTGAGAAAGCAATGAAAAAAATATTAAATTTACTTTTCTTGAAAAAAAAAAGATTCAGCATTTATTTTTTATGACCTGATTATTAAATTTAAAAACATAAAGTAAATAAATAAAAAGATGCATGCAGGGGTCCTTTTCAAGTATGTTGCCTTGAGGCAACATTGTGCAACAATAAGAAGACATGATATAGATCTGTGTTCCCTGAGCTGGTGAGACCTGGCTTGTCACTGGCTAAATCCATTCCACTGTCGTACAGTGTTGATACTAAATGTTAAAAAAGAGGTTCAAATGTGTCCACTAAGAGACAGTATGACTAAGCACATGCTTTTTATTGACTTTCTCAAACTCTTTCCTTTATTGTTAACCCTTTCATTGTCTTTAAATATGTATAATGTTATTGAAAAATGAGGAAAATCAGTTTGTTGCCATGAGGCAACATCGTGCAATATGCCGGCTGAAAAACTGATTTTTGCCTTGTGCTCTGGATAAAAGGAAACCCTGTGTCTCCACATATATAAGGCACTTTTTTATGGAACAGTTTGAATGCAGCCATTTGAGCACATCCTTTACATCACACACTGTGTTGATTTTCTAAATGAAAATAGATTAAAACATCCCCTACAGAGAACACACTTAAATATGGCATTTCTTGCATATATTCTGCACATCTTTGACTTGCTTGTCGAGTTTTGCCTGTTGAAAAATAATTTTAAAAATATTATTAAACATGAAATGTGCCATAACTAGGCCACATTTTCAAATCATTTAATTTAATTAGTTTTCTTCTGCATTAAAATGTGTAGAAGTGTCTTCTCTGTAGAGGAATGTTAACTTGTTCTCCCTTTATAAATCAGTAAAACTTGATCAGGGTGCTCAAACTTTTGCAAATGACTGTATATTGTAAAAAAATAAATAAATAAAAGTAACAAAAAGCTAAAAAATAAAAAATAGGATAAATTAAGGAAAATTCACTGTTAACTATGTATTTCAATGCTTCTCATGAAAGAACTGCTAACTACTGAACAGTGCAGTATAATAATGAATGGTTAGCTATTAATAGTTTTATTAATATTAATAAGACAAACTGTATGAGTAACAGTTTGTTCCCCATTAAGAAACACTGTTTGAGTCTGTAAGGACTGGATTATGTGGATGCAGTTGTAGAGGTTTGTGCCAGTCTAAACCAAAACATTAGCTTCCTCCTTCCGTTTCTTCTCTTTGGAATATTATAAAGGCTTTTAGCACAACTGTAACACCTGCTGCTCTTACATGCCCTGCTGAGGATGGAAATGAGCTCAGAAGAAAAGGAGTCCAATTATTCTACTGTAATACTGTCAGAAAACACACACAGGTGATTATCTGGCTACTGAAGGGCTTAATGTCAGGCGTAGAAAAGTATTTCATGTAATCATTTGTAAATATTAAAATCTGAGACTGATGCATACCTGTGAATTATAATACCAGTTCTGATATTCGATGCATGAGTCATGAAAGAATACATTCCAAATGGCGAATGTTTGTTTAATACTTCAATATTAAGAATAGGCTTATATATTTCTACATGAGACTGGCTAGGCTACTGCACACTGTATATCTCTGAATAAAAAGAGCGGCAGCACAGATTAAGCTAACATGAGCTTGTTTTAGTCCAGCCTTTGTTTCTTTCTATGCTGTTCGCTGCTTATAGAAGTGCCAGAGGAGTAGATTTCTGGGGGCTTTTTATCCAGTTTTACTCCTCAGCTTATGCAGTTCCACCCACTAGCTAGATCTGTTCCACACTGATTTTCAGAATTTGAGGCACATCTTCAAAATAGTGGAATCTGACTGCTCACCATGTGGCCGTAAGGGACAGGGATACAGTCTCACTTCCAGCTCTAAACTGCAGGGGCATGGCTAACATAAGGCTCCACCCACAGACTAAAACGAGCCCTTTTTAAATAAAATGTTTTTTAAAAAATGAAACGCATGACAAATTCAAACTTTCCAGCTTCACATTAATAGAAGTCAAAACGATTTTTTTTTGGGACATAGACCTTCAATAGAAAGTACCTAATAAATGATCATTAATTGTAAATTGTAAATATATTAACTGAACACAGCAGTACAGAGCTCCTAAGGGTTGTGGTTAAAAAAACAATGGCATTGCGTTCCCTCGCAAAAGTTTTCTATTCCCTCACAAAAAAAAAAATGCATTCCCTCAAAAAAACTTGTGTTCCTTTGCAAATGTTTTGAATTACCTCGCAAAATATATGTATTCCCTATAATATAATAATATATAAATATAATATCAGACAGCAAGCAAACGTAGGACCAGAGGTGCCCAACAACATTACCTACATTAGAGCTTTGTTTTTTGCATAACTAATGTTAAAAGCTGTTTTCCCGGTTTCGCCAGTCAGCGCTGAGTTTATTCAGCAGTTGTTCTCTGTAGTGCCTGAAAATGCAGCTTTTACTGTACAAAGACCCTCGACCTCAGTTTGAGTAACTAACAGCATTGGTCATGTGTGATTTTGAGAAGCGACGCTGTCTTTATATTTCAATCCGAGATCAATGTAAAATTCAATGAGCTGCTTCATGTCTGAGCTGAAGCAAAGCTCAGCTTTGGCGAATGCAAACCATTTGCATCATAACGCGAAACATTTGCGAGGGAGCTCAATGCCACAACTTTTTTTTCTTTTACCACGCCCTCTTAGGAGCTCAATACAGCAGTGGCCTTTACATTATGCAAAGAAAGTGTAATGGAGGAAAACAAACACTCCAGAACTTCTTCAAACACAATTTCTTATATTAAAAGATAATACAGTTTTTGCCCTGTCCTATGCAGTTGTGAATCCCCAGGAACTTTTAGGTCTTCAGAGAAGACCTAATGTCTTCTAGAAACAAAACGATGCATGTCTGTAATTTTTAGGTCAGAGGTCAAGTATCTGTTCTCATATCTGTTACAAGCTTAATATAAAATATAATGAAAATCTTAAACAAGCCTGAAATGTTTGTGCTAAATCTAGAATGGGCAGAAATATTCAGAGCTTCTAATAGTTTGTTGGCTTATCAATAACATACTACTAAAATATACTATTATACAGGGACTAGCAGGAATTAGCGTCGACTTTTCTGGCCTGAACTTACGGCCTAAGCGTAACAGTCAGTTTGTCACTGGAGCCTCTGTTACCATTTTAATGACAATTTTCTTCCAAGCAGTTCATTTATTCTTTTATAATTTGACACAAGGGAAAAAGGAAATAAGCATCGTCAGCTGAGCTGTTTCAGCACTTTCTATTGGAACTGGTCCAGTTTTTTCATTAATCCACCACAGTCTGTGTGGCAATAAGAGGATGTTTTAACTGACCACTGCGTTGTGTTAGAGAGGCTGATAGATTACCTTCATATGAAATTAGATTGCAGTGTAAAACGCCTCTATCATCGCTTTTATAAGGCAATCTTGTTCTGGCAAGATCTGATGCTGGCAGTGGGAAACATTGCTGTGTGTGTGAGACTGACAGGCTTAATGAATGCAGTTACTGAATGCGTAGCATGTTTATCTTAGCATTTGTAGAAATACAGGAATACAGATGGGTCCTCTGAAGTGAAAAGGGAGGAAGATGGCTTACAGTGAAAAAAGATTTCCAGTGCATTCCATGCCTTGTGTGGTGTTGGGGTCTGTGGGACCCATTTACAGTGTTTAACAAAAGAAAAGGGTGTGATTTTATTATTATTTCAACCTCAGAGTCTTTGGCTTTTGCACATTTTCTGTGAAGAGTATATACATATTACACATGTGGTGTTGGGGTGAACCCGCAGGGAGTACAAGTGTGGAGGTGCTGTGTACTTTACTGTGTTCTCCTCCTACATGGCCTGCTGTTAGTGTGTGTGTGTGTGTGTGTGTGTGTGTGTGTGTGTATATGTGTATGTGTGAGGGTGGACAACATGGACAGGCTGCTGACTGGCTACAGCTGCTAAAGGAGAACCTTACGCTGGACACTTGTGATATTTGAAACATCTGGTATTTTTACATAAATTGTTATGGCTGTAAATAAATAAAAAAAATTATACACATATATAATAAAACATGAACCACACAAGGGTAAAGACTAGTCACTTCTACTTTTCCTCAAAATAAAATCTCTGAGAGAGACACTCATTTGAAGTTGTAAGCGTATTTTTCCTTTTATTTTGTTTTTTCAGATTTTAATTCAAAGAAGCATTATAAGTGTTTAACTCTTGACTGCCCCATGTTCATTTGCACATGGAAAGTTGTTTTAAGGGTGTGTTTATATGTGGCGTTAGGGTCCTTTGGTCTGAACCAGAGCAGTCAAGTCAAAGTTTATTTATAGAGCACTTTTTACAACAGAGCAGCTTTATAGAAATATCCGGGTCAAAGCCCCCATGAGAGTCGCCAGTGATGCCAGTGGCAAGGAAAAACTCCCTAAGAGCAGGAGGAAGAAACCTTGAGAGGAACCAAGACTCAGAAGGGGAATCCATCCTCCTCTGGTCGACACTGGATAGCAAACAATAACACAACAAGAGCAAAAGGAATAAAGAATAAAGAACTGGTGAAGAAAAAACAAAGTAATGTTAAATAAAGAAAAAAAAAAGAAATAAACCAGTCATTGGACAGATACAGTAAAATTATCCAATGATAACCGATAACTACAAGTCGGAGTGAGAATTAGAACTAAACCAATGAAGACAACATGTTAGCACAAACATATGGAGAACAGTGCAGTGGGAGGCAGACGAACAATGCCCAAGCCTGAATTGCTCTATTTTAAGCCTGTGCTGGCACCTGTATGGTTAGGAGGGTGAGTGGGGTATACAAATAAGGCTTTCCTCCCAACAGGAGAGCAAACGGACATGGAAGAAGCTCCATGGTGCTCAAACTGCTCTGGAGGGCAGGCAATTAAGTTTATCTTGCAATGTCTAACCTCAAACCTCCTATGTTGTGTCTTCTTCCATTTGCAGTTTATGTATTTACTGACCAATGTACAGAAAGAAAAGGAGAGAGAGAGAGAGACACAGGGCTTTGTGGTTCTTTGATGGATTTACTTTCTTGTTTGACAGGAAGTTCCTCATCTCCATATCACACACACACACACACACACACACACACACACACACACACACACACACACACACACACACACAGGCTGCATACCAAAGCCCGGGCTGCAGCCGAAGTAGGCTGCATTTCTCGACTGCTACATCGTAGAAGGCCATTCCAAAGTGAATGACCTTTCGTATACAACCTAGGAATGCAGCCTGCGTTCAGAGTGGTTATGAGGACACCACTGAACTTTCCTTCCAGGACTTCAGTTACTCACAGTTCTCTTCAAAAAACACACTAAGAAAAAAAAAAAATAGCACCATAAAAAACTAAGCAAAAAAAAAAACAGAGCAGTAAGTTTTTCATGTCTTGGAATTCATCTTTGTTACCTTATAAAGTCTAAAATGGTTGATTTAATTAAAGCATTCATCCATATATCGTACTTTAATCAGAAGTATTTGTATATATGTAGTTCATCATACTATATAAGCTTGTTGCTGTATTGGCCACCATAGCAACAAACATAATGCAACAGGCTCCATTTTCTCCCACCAGTTCATTCACAATTTTGTGCCGCAATGTCAAGAGGCGGGACCTTTCTCATGATATTGCCACGCAGCCTCATTAGGACTGCTCCATTTGTGTGATCAATAGGCTACTAAGGAGGAGTCTTCATAGGACAGTGCTACCAAGGACCTGCCCTACCTTGGCTACAGCCTCAGCTTTAGAAATCAGCTACAGACTCGGTTTCTCTGTCTACAATGTTAAAAGTGTGGTGCAATTATTATGAGTAAAATGATGGTAAATACCCAGACAGTCTAGGTTCTCGCTATTAGACTGATGAAGGACATAATGCAATACCTCATACTTATATGGAGTAATGAGGTGGTGATAACAGACACTAAGGCCCAGTCCCATTTCACCCCTCGTCCCTACCACTTAGCCGTTAGCCTCTCGTTCATGTCTAGGGTAAGGGTGTCCCAGTTGTTGTTGAGATGTGTGGGGGTGGGGTGGGGTGTGAAGTGTTAGGGCTACATGACCCTCCAAATCGAGATTTTTTAGAGGGTCACTCCAAATGGGGGTTATGAGGAAAAAAAAAACTGGCAAAATGGCTGAGCAAGAGGCCAAAGACACACACAAATGTAAGTATTTTGAAAAATTCAGTTGAAAAAATGATGATAACCATTGTTTTGGCTCAGCTTAATGTCATTTCAGCTTAATGTCATTTCAATGTATTTTGTTGTTTTCTTCAAGCACAAAAAAATCGCTAATAGCTTGCTAATGTCTCGGTAGCTAGCTAGCTAACTTTCCCGTTCCACCTTAAATAGTCAAGCAGTTCTGACACCCGAAGCACCGGAATGTGACTGCTGCACCATTTAAGGTGGAACGGGAAAATTCAAACAAGAAGCAGCTGAATGTCTGACTCCAGCTTCGTATCACTGAAGAATTGGAGGTGATGATAATAAATAATTGTCGCCATTTTTTAAAGCATATGAGGCCCTAAATGTAACTAAAGCCCAGCAGTGAGGGGCTGAACTTTACCCTCCTCTGCTGTCACTGAAGACATGCCGGGTCGCCTACAGAGCAGAGCTGTTAATGAAGTAATGTTTTTTGTTTTTTTTTTAATTTGAAGGTCTCATTTCGTGGGGCAAGATTTCAACCACTACCCCTTCTCAGTTAGGGTGACACTCAAAAACAAGGGGTAGGGGAAAAAAGAAGAAATGAGATTGGGCCAAAATGTCAATGTAATGTCACACATTTAAGCAGGAAAGTAAATCAGGTACACCTGCTCTGGGTAAGTTAAAATGACAGCACAAAATGCACTGATTTCTTTAAAAGTAAAAATAAAATAAAAGTAAATGGTGAGAACAAAGTAAAGCCATAATAACAGGCATTATTTCCATTTAAAGTTTTGTAAAAAAAAATACTCTGTATTACTCATTTGTTCATGTACAATCTTTTTATGTCATGTAACTACCAGGTATTTTTACCCAAATTAATTATGCAGCACCGTGACACTTGTTGGTGGCATGGTGGGTAGTGCTGTTGCCTTACAGCAAGTAGGGCCTGGGTTCGATTCCCCGGCCGGGTGACCAGTTCTTTCTGTGTGGAGTTTAAATGTTCTCCCCGTGTCTATACACTCTGGTTTCCCCCCACAGTCCAAAGACATGCTGTCAGGCCAAAGGGACATGGTAAATTGCCCCTAGGTGTGAGTGTGTCTGTCTGCCCTGCAATGGACTGGTGAACTGTCCATGGTGTATCTTGCCTTCTGCCTGATGACTGCTGGGAAAGGCTCCAGCACCCCCTGTGATCCAGAAGGAGAAGCAGCTTAGAATGTATGTGTGTGACATTTGTTCTTCATTTATATCCAGTCAATCTCTGGAATCTGTTTGGCATTTCAATGCAATTTAGCTAGACTGCCTTGAAGCCTGGAACCCAAATAAGTGTCTACACACAGAAATAAAGCTATGAAACTGTCACTGGGCTAGGACCCCTCTTGTCACCATGGTTTCAAGAGTACATCTCAATACCTTTAGTCAGGGAACATAACTGTACCATAATCCATAGAAATGATATCTTCTAAGCTGTACTGACTCCACACACCTCATCTCGTCATTTTACTGTTCTGATTTAAAACGTTAGATTATGAAAAGGTACAAATACATACTTTTCATCTGGAAAAACGTATGTACGGATCACAACTGGACCTTAAAACTACTGTAGCACCTTTGAGGGAAGATTGTTTGTATTGCTTGACATTGTTTGCACCTCAATGAATGAAAAATGTACCTGCACAGAATCAATTGACGCTACGTTTGACTAGCTCTTTTGAGCTACCAAGCAGGATAATGCCTTCATGAAAGTGAGTACTGTTAGCAAGAAGCTAGTCAGCTAACGTAATTTGAGTAAAACTTTAACATTATTTGGGGTGACCATGTGTCCCCTTTTTCAGGGACATGTTCTCTTTTTGGGACCTAAATATTGTGGATTTTTACATTTTAGTAGCACACTTTAAAGCATTAATATTGTACATATATCAGAAAGCATTAATATTAGAAGGCATTATCTCGCGCTTAGTTTTATGACATTCGCATGGCAGGGCAGGCGAAGAACAGACAGTACTTGACAAACATGCAGAGATGTACGCAATAACAGAAAACCGTCTAAAGTAAAAAAAAACAGAAGTAGGTCTGCGCTTAACCTAAAGAACATGAGGGTCTCGCATCCATATATGGTAAACAATATGTGCACTGCACCCACTAAACAGGAACACGCACACGTTTAGGTTTAGCTTATACGCACACACATAGTCAGCTTCAGGGTATGAAAGGAGACATTGGGAGGTCAGAGCTTACTTGGGAGATACATGATGCATGTTCTCTGTTTGTAATCTCTCCAGAAATCTGTAATAAAACTCTGTTTGTTCAACTTCAGTCTGACCTACTCGTCTCATTCTTTGCATCAATGAACACGCAGAACTAGTTTCGTCCACAATATGTGCCAGGATTTCTGAGTTGCTTAAAACACCTGCTTTCATGTAGACATTTGCCTTCTGAGGTCTGTCCCATGCTGCCCTCCTGTCCCAAATATAGTCACCCTAACGGTCAGGATGTATTTACCATCTCAGAACGGCAGCCTCTATAGCAGAGGTCACTAATAGGTGGACCCAGACGCTGTCCAATGTGGACCTGGACCTGTAACTGATAAACTGTGGCGAATGATTTAAATTCAACATTGTCGTCCTATTTATGGCTTTAGTGGCCCCAGAAACTCACAGACCAATAGCATGCATTATAAATATCACTCGTGACGCTACTTAGCCAAATCAGATCTGTGCATTACGATGAGCACTGAGACTGAGGTGAGTAACGGGCACACACAGGGGAGGGATGAGGCGAGACACAGCAGTCGGAGAGGAAAGTGACTCAGTGGGAAGTTATTTGCATGGTGTGCTCTAAAAAGAGAGAAAACTGACAGTAAATGTTGTTGAAATTTGACTTAATTGGGCTTCATTTGATTTGATATTCATTTATTGACTATATAGGATGTTAATATTCCTACTAGGCTACTTCAGTAAACAGTATATGGCACTGAATCGTGATGCAAGTTAGACATTATGATGTTCTGGACCTTTGCTTGAGGACGTTTTCTCTAACTGGACCTTACTGAATTTTAATTAATGAATCCTGCATTATAGCCAGTGTTCTAGATTAACTGGGTCTGTATGATGAGTTAATCTAAATCAAACACTGCTATAATCTCATTTAAAAATAAAAAAGTTGTACCTCATTACTGTTAACGGTAGCCACGTTGACATGACCTTATGCTTAATTATGGACCCAGGGTTGAGGAGACTTTGCCGACTTCAGTAGAAATTCCCAGTTGGCAGGTGGGAGGTCTGAAATGCCATGTTACTAGGTTTAGGTGAAAGCAGCAAATGTACATTTACAGTTTTTTAACAGATTGGTTGGAATATAGTCTTAAACATGTGAATGTAGGCCTCTCTAACTTTGGTTACCTTCAAATTTGCTTTCTTTCTTGCATTCTCTCTCAATGCAGAACAAGTTGATGAGCTGTGGTGACACCTGCTAGTTAATGATGCTCATTTAATGTTTGTCATTGATTTATCAAGGCCATTAAACTGAAAGGGGCTTCTTTCAGAGCCTGGCTCAAATGCTGTTGGGCAGAATAGGATGGAATGCTCCGAGTTCATATTCAATTCACAACACATTAAGCACTGAAGTTTGAACCTCCTACAATTTTCTTATATTGGAACAAAGTGTATTACTGCTGTATAGCTTCTACACCCCATATGTATCTCTGAACGCAACGATGTAAACTTTCTCATAATGCAAAAGAAGACGGTGTGCAGTTTTCTAGTAACAGAGTGGGCTTTTAATAACACCAGAATCTAATTACAGTCCTGGAGACTGGGACGCCTCCTCAGCACAGCCCAATCATAATTATCCACTGCCCTGAAATTACACAACACAAGCACAGAGGAGTCTGTAATGAAAAGAGTACACGGCGCACTCAGATGTGATCAGCGGCCCGAGTGGTGGAGGCTCTCAGAGTGGCCCAAGAAACACAGCACCACGAAAGTAGTAATTAGGAGCAAAATCTACATATGTGTACAAAAGTATCCAGACAGCCCTTCTAATTAGTGAATTCAGCCTCTTTAAAGGGCACCCATTACTGACAACAGCTTTCAACTGCATGCACACAGACTAAGGCCACCATGCCTGATCATTGCATAGAGGAGTATAAAAGCCCTCACCCCTTTGGGGTGGAGCAGTGGAACTACATTCTCTGGAGTGATGAAGTACCTACAGTGTCCAAGTGGAGTTTTGAGTTTTTAGTAGAAAATTTTAATTTAGTCTTATTAATAGCTGCAGAAGTAAATCCCTGATAAAACCCTATGACTTTTTCATTCATTCATTCATTATTTTTAACTGCATAATCTAGATAGGGTCTCCATAGCAGTTGGGAGAGCACATAATCCCAGATGACCGTGTCCTCTACTTCTTTTTGCTCATTCCGGGGGATCCTGAGCTGCTACCATGCCAACTTAGAGATATAATCCCTCCAGCAGGTCCTAAGACAACCTAGGTCTTGTGCCAGTTGGCCGTGCCTTGTAAATCCCCAACTGGAGGCTTTGAGAAGGCATATGGATCAGATGCCTGAACCACCTCAACTGGCTCCTCTCAGTGTGGAGGAGTAGTGGCTCTAGTTTGAGCTCTTCCTGGATCACTGAGCTCCTCACCCTATCAAGTAGAGTGTAGTCCACCATACTGCACCTGTACCCTGCCCAGGAGAGCCAGGCCTGGTGGGGTAGTGTTTCTTGGTGAACACCTGGTGGCTGCACATCCTACGTATCCCGGCCAGGCTCAACCTGAAAAGGCAATGTGGGGGGACCATGTGATACCCTTGGCGACATAGACCCCTGCGGCGAAAACTGGCTCTTGGTACCTATAACTTCATTATAGAAAACCCTTCAAGTTGATGGACAGAACTGATGCTCTGAAAGCATTGTGATGTTTAAAGAAAGACGTAAAACAACTCAAAACAGTTGGTTATTATATAATTAGTTATTATGTAGTTTATATGGCAGCTAAACTTTTCATCCACTTTTAAGGCATATGATCGGATGTAATTAAATTGTTAGCTAAATTAGCTATTGCATTATCTAGCACATGTTCATCCCTATTAGCTATTGTGTTATCTAGCGCATATGGTCATCCCTATATTCCCAGGGCACTGTCTTTCCAAGGGCCTACATTCTCTGGCCACTTTATTTTCTCATCAAAGTGTCTAGGAAAGGGCTTTATATTTTCAGGGACCTATATTCCCTTTCTCTTTGTTGAATTTTGTTATAATGAAAACAGCCTGTTATTCCCAGGATCATATGTTCCCTCACTGAAATTTTCTAGGAAATAACTCTGTTCCTATGGCCCCATTTTTTCAGTCCAGTTAGGAAACACAACAAAGGTAAAGTTCTTCAGAAGCAGAACTCACTGATGTCTGAAAGCAGCGTTTCAATAGTATTTCAAAACTATGGCATTATATGTGCCACTTTTAAGCTTGGCTTAATGTAGCAAACATTTTACCCCATCCTCGTGGGGTTTCGTCCTTGCTCAGGGTTCAGACCTTGCCTTCCTGCCGGCTCTCCCAGCCATCATTGCGGGGTAGGCGCACGGCCCAGTCACAAAAACCCTAGCTTTGGTGTAGACTTTGGCAAATGAGATACGAGAAAGGGAAAACAAATATGTGAGTTATATAAGAAGATCTAAAATGTAAACAGGAAGCCTTACGCATTACAGTAACTACTAACATAATTAGGAAGCAACAGAGGAATTGCCCAATCACATTTTGACCTACAGTGCAATGAGTGAGACCAATTTTGTGTGAAAACCCCTTACTCTAGGTCTTCCTGAAGTCCTTGGTACATCACTGACTGTGAATACAAACATTCGTACTGTAGCCTATTCAGATTTCAGACTATGTTAGAAATGGAAAACAGAGGCGGCTCTATGCCAGAGCACTTTACTGAATCACTGTGAAACCACAAGGTAAGATGTATGCAAATGTCTTCAAATAAAACATAGAATTGTCTGTGTTTAATCTAGAACACTAATCTATAGCACTAACTTACTAACAGAATCACAAAGCACGCACAGAAATTCTCATTAGCATAATGGTAAATTTTGCATAATTTTTTGACTGAGTTTTTAGTTCTGTAAGGCCCAAACTTTAGGCTTGGCTCTACTAGTCTAGGTTCGCCTCCTCTGCAGCCACTGTTATGTTGCTTGTGATGATACTATCAGCATTTCCTATACAGATGCTATCACCTCAAAACTGCTTTATAAACATTGCATTAAAGGAAGTTAATGAAGGACACTGAACTGAAAGACAGAGAAAGAAAGAAACAGAGTTAGTATGTAGGATAAAACTCGATAGAGCAAAGTGAGGTCAGGAGAAACAAAGCAAAATCTTGTGAAACACCTCCACTGACATTTGAGTGCTTTCTTCCGCCTACACCTGCCACAAAGAGCCTGTCCTTCAGCAGCTTGTAAACCCTCTTACATATCTAATCTCTGCTGGGTTTCTGTAGGCGATGATGAGTTTGTTACTGCGTTTTGTTCTCCTACACCTGACATGCTGGAGAACATTCCTGCATTACTGCTGTGTTTAGCAGCCTAACGCTGAAGGACTTTAAGGCTTATTTAGCCTTACTAAGACATCGTCTTCTGTGGCTATCTAAACTGATGAGTCTCAGTGGCGCAGCAGCTTTGGAGAGAGAGGGATAAGGGATTGCCAAATGAGTTGCTTAATGCCAAAGGGAACAGCAGATGTTATTATGCTCATAAACTGAGACAATGGTTTCTTATCAAAGCTCAATAATAGTCGGCTTATATAAGAGTGAGAATAGGCCACAGGGACAGTAGGATCAGAAGGGGGACTGCAAATCCTCAATAACAATCTGTTGATGCACTTAGGTTTCTTTTAGAAGACCTAGAAGATCTTAGAAGAGAAGATTTAATGACAATGAAAGTGATAGTTAAAGAAGTACGTCCAGACTGGATAAAAGTGCAGACAGAATTCAGGCTTCAAGAAGGCAACCACCAGGCCTGTGAAAAGCCTTTTTGGTGTACAACCCCAATTCCAATGAAGTTGGGATGTTGTGTAAAACAAATAAAAACAGAATACGATGATTTGCAAATCCTTTTCAAACTATATTCATTTGAATACACTACAAAGACAAGATATTTAATGTTGAAATAGATAAACTTTATTGTTTTTCGCAAATATTCACTCATTTTGTATTTGATGCCTGCAACGCGTTCCAAAGAAGTTGGGACGGGGCATCAAAAGACTGGGAAAGTTGAGGAATGCTCAAAAAACACCTGTTTGGAACATTCCACAGGTGAACAGGTTAATTGGAAACAGGTGAGTGTCATGATTGGGTATAAAGGGAGCATCCCTGAAAGGCTCAGTCATTCACAAGCAAGGATGGGATGAGGTTCACCACTTTGTGAACAACTGCATGAGTAAATAGTCCAACAGTTTAAGAACAACGTTTCTCAATGTGCAATTGCAAGGAATTTAGGGATTTCATCATCTACAGTCCATAATATCATCAAAAGATTCAGAGAATCTGGAGAAATCTCTGCAAGTAAGCGGCAAGGCAGAAAACCAACATTGAATGCCTGTGACCTTCGATCCCTCAGGCAGCACTGCATTAAAAACCGGCATCATTCTGTAATGGATATTCCCACATGAGCTCAGGAACACTTCAGAAAACCACTGTCAGTGAACTCAGTTCGTCGCTCCATCTACAAGCACAAGTAAAAACTTTTGCCATGCAAAGCGAAAGCCAAATATCAACACCACCCAGAAACGCCGCCGGCTTCTCTGGGCCTGAGCTCATCTGAGATGGACTGATGCAAAGTGGAAAAGTGCCCTGTGGTCTGACGAGTCCACACTTCAAATTGTTTCTGAAAATCATGGACGTCGTGTCCTCCGGGCCAAAGAGGAAAAGGACTGTCCGGATTGTTATCAGCGCAGAGTTCAAAAGCCAGCATCTCTGATGGTGTGGGGGGGTGTTAGTGCCCATGGCAGGGGTAACCTGCACATCTATGAAGGCCCCATTAATGCTGAAAGGCACATGCAGGTTTTGGAGCAACATCTGCTGCCATCCAAGCAGCGTCTTTTTCAGGGACGTCCTGCTTATTTCAGCAGGACAATGCCAAGCCACATTCTGCACGTGTTACAACAGCGTGGCTTCATAGTAAAAGAGTGCGGGTACTAGACTGACCTGCCTGCAGTCCAGACCTGTCTTCCATTGAAAATGTGTGGCGCATTATGAAGCACAAAATACGACAACGGAGACCCCGGACTGTTGAGCAACTGAAGTTGTACATCAAGCAAGAATGGGAAAGAATTCCACCTACAGAGCTTCAACAATTAGTGTCCTCGGTTCCCAAACGCTTATTGAGTGTTGTTAAAAGGAAAGGTGATGTAACACAGTGGTAAACATTCCCCTGTCCAAAGTTCTTTGGAACGTGTTGCAGGCATCAAATTCAAAATGAGTGAATATTTGCAAAAAACAATAAAGTTTATCCATTTGAACATTAAACATCTTGTCTTTGTAGTGTATTCAGTTGAATATAGGTTGAAAAGGATTTGCAAATCATCGTATTTTTTACACAATGTCCCAACTTCATTGGAATTGGGGTTTTATAACCTGTTTGTGTTTTTTGACCTGCCTATTTGTGTTTCCCCTTTTTTTGTTGGGATTGCTGTGGACTATTTAAACTCTTGATTTTCGGACTGGGTTATTATCTTGGACTGGGTTTTGGTTGCTCTCTAGATGTCCCTCTTGTTTTGGTTGTCCTGCTTTCGGGTACTGACTTTGGTACAGCCTGTTATGATTACACTCTTTAATTCTACCAAACTATCAAGCAAACCTAAACCTTGTCTTTTTATCTATGCATGTCTGACTTTGTAACAGTGGGTTACTGACAAAACACTTGACTTTGCAAGTTATTAGTGCCCCTTGGTTGGGACATAATACTTAGTTGCTGATCAAACTAAACACATAATGGAATTTTAATGCTTTATTGTAAAAGTCGATGTAACCTAACATCAGAAAACAATAGATAGATGTTATGTCAACATATTGATGTTATGGCAACCTTAACATGCGTTATGACACATAGTATTATTAAAAGTGTTTTATAAATGTTTATGTGGATCAGTTGTAAGGAAGGTCTTATGCAGGTGTCATGTAATCTTATGAGACTGTGAACTGTGTGATGATTAAGGCATGCGGTTGGCAAGGCACTAATTGATGGATTATATGCTTCCATTACTTGTTAGCAACATTAGCCTTGTATCTTCAGTGAAAAACTAAAGATGCACATTTTAGACATTAAGCATGTGGACTACATTCAGTATAGACAGAAAATTCAGTATACTTGTTATTTTGTTTCAAAATTGACTTCTGGAATGTCCAACATGGTCTGGAATTCCACTAGAAGAACATAAAGAGCTAATAGACAAAATACATCAAACCTGGTGATATTTGCAAATGAAAGTCAGCTGTCGCAGAGTCTGACGTTTGCTTGTTGAAGTCTTGTTTGTGTTTTCAACAACAGGACCGGTTTTGATCACCATTACCTGCTAAATCATGTGTGCATCTCTGTTAAGAGGGAGAAGATTGGCCAAACTAATTTGCTGCTTCCTTTGTAACAACACAAAAGTAGAAAGACTATAATGATGTGAGTGGTGTGTCTGTATTATGCTGAGTCCAGAAGCTAGCAATTTACCTTTCAAAGTGACCATTTAAAGTAATAGGCAGCAGTTCAATTTAATCAAATGGTGATCATCGTCACAATGACAAAATATTTAGGCCTGCAGTTTGGCGAAAGTTGAGGAAAGCTGTAGCAGAGTGGAGGAGAAAAAACCCTTTATAGCCATTTTGGGGTAGTCAAATTCATTAGACTCACTGGCTACTGCACGCTTGGGAGGCCTCCAGAATTCCCTCTGCATTGCAGCCATTAGCCACAAGCCTCTGCAAAACAGTGTCATTAAAGAAAGAGGCTTTTGTGGTGAGAGAGGCTAAATGTGCTCATTTGCAGGATAGTGTTTAGGCTAATCACCACAATTCTCTCCAGCACCTCAGAGAGGGCAGCCATTGTCAGCTTCAATTTCAGCACACAAACATTATTCAGAGAAGTCACGAAGATGAATCTACTTAAATTGCAAAATGGCAATTTGAAGGCGTAATGCTGGAATTTGGCCCCTTTTCCTTTTGGCACTTTTTCTGTGGATAATAGCTACCTGGGTGCATTACCTTTCTTCTTAGAATGATCTCTATATGAACCTTTCAACTGACATGTTGTGCTTGAAAAACCTTTGTTGGATCACAGCTACATGAATGAAGACTACTATTGAACATCAGTATTATAATCTATTATTTGATTTAAGTTAAGGAAGCACTGAAGTTTTGGCTGAAAATTGTCAAAAAATGGCACTTTTGGATTTCAGTTGAAAGAGAACAAGCCAGTATTTCAGTATTTTGATTGAAAAAAAAAGCACATTCAAAGTGTGAGCAGCAGAACAGCGAAAATGTCGACCGTGTGGAAAAATTTCACTCATTCTACAAGAAATATTAGAGAAGTGATTTACAATCTGTTCATTTCCACAGTTCTAGAATGTTCTCTATATCTGCACTTTTCTAGAGTGGTCTACCTTCATTCAATGTCCACGTTCACCCAGTTCTAGAAATGTTCTCCCTTGTTCACACTGTAAACGGATGACCGTCACACTCCTCTGTAGCAGAGCTGGTTTAAGGGGAGCCTGACCTCTTCCTATTTCCCTCGTTATATTAGAAACATAACTGAGAAATGTCAGAGGGCTCCCATGAGGGACTCCTCAATGAATAGGAGCAAGTAGAGCTAAAAGGCTAAAAATGAAAAGTTAAAGCAGTTTCTAATCACTTGTCCAGAACTTTCCTTTAATTTTAGAAAGCAGAAGGATGTTTTATACTAAAACAGCATAGAAAACTTACCTGTATGTTTCCTTTTTCCTACAGCAAATGGATTTTGGGCAGCAGGACATTAGCATTACTGCTACTGAGTGCTGATTGGTTGGCAAGCGGAGCAGCTCATTGGCTGTTTGCACTCACTGACATCAGGAACGTACATGAGGCGCCGTTTTAAACTCCTATAACTCGAGTTTGAAAGCTCTTAAAACCAGTGGTGTGAAACATTTTATGCTGCTCTGTATTCAGGAAATGACTCCATTCTTTTACATATAAAATGTTTAAGCATTTATAAACTATGATTTTGCTCAAATGCTCCAGCTTAACCTACTCATTTAGGACTTGCTCGGGAGCGCCCTCTAGTGTTTGAGAAACCTGGAAGACATTACAGAATGGTAATTCTCTCTACAAGATCTCTGTCTGTAGAATGTTCTACCTTTTTCACACTGTTATAAAAAGTTCTAGCACCATTCACGCTCTTCTGGAAAGCTCTTACCCATTCACACGGTTCTATAATATTTTCTTTATTCATAATGTTCTAGAAAGTTCTTCCATTCCCAGTGTTATAAATGTTTCCCCATCTATCTAGACAGTTCTACCACTTTCAGGCTGGACTAGAAATGTTCTTCCCTGTTCACACCATTTTAGAATGTTTGCCAATTCAGGATTTGTAGAATGTTCTTCCATACTCATCCTGTTCTACAATGTTCTCACCCAGTCTCTCTGTTCTGGAATGTTCTTCTCCCATTCAACAGGACTTTAAAATGTTCCACCATCCACACTATCCTAGAATGTTCTAGCCCCAATTCACAATTTTCTGGAATGTTCTCCCCTGTTCACACTGTTTTACAACGTTCTCACCAATTTACGCTCTTCTGGAATGTTCATACATATCTACTGTCATGCATCCCTCAGGCTCTGAATCCTCTGTTAGATCACATGACTCCTGTGACTTCCGACCTGCCTTCACGTTCCAATCAGTGCTCTCACTCTCCTGAATACTAATTCGGTTCTCCCATTCCATAGGTCAGGTGATCCCCTTAGTTTAGCTTATAAGGCCGGGCTTAAGCATAGGCATTTTGAGAAATATTGAATTGTTACGGATCTACTGAGCGTTCAATTCCTGTTTATGACCATTTTTGCCCTGCTCTGTCTTTTTGCCTAACACTTTAGATTTTTGCCTTTTGTGATCGCCCCAATTTTTTGACCATTTTGCCTGTTTTCTGGAATTTGCCATTTTGTGTAGCCCTTTGGATTGTTTGCCTATTGTTATGTTATTGCTCTAGCTGTATTTACTGGTTTTGACCCACGCCTGTTGTAACCACGAACCTATTTTGTGATTCCAATAGTAAAGTCTCTCTTGTTCATTTTAACCGCAAGCATCTGACTCATTCTGTGCTGGTACCTTTACCCTGTTCTAGAATGCTCTGAAATACACTCTGTTCTGGAATGTTCTCCTCCCATTTACAGTGGTTTATTTGGTTACTGGTTCTAAACATTCTTAAAGCCAGCTTCCATTATTAAAATGTGGATATTTTTAGGAGAATATTGGTTCTGTGTGCTACGCCCTTCACCCAAAACATTCTTAATTTTTGTGAGTTTGCATACTTCCTCTTCGTTAAATATGGGACATAAATCCTAAACATCTCTCCTTTTGATGATCTTATCATGATATCTAACAAGATAACAAAATGCTTCAGACTTAAATCCCGATTTCCAACAAACTACAAATCATTGTTGGATTTCCAGGTCCGGAGCTTGAGTGCAGTGTTCTGTGAGAGGAGAAATGAGCCCTTTAGCCCTGTAACGGAGCTCTGGAGTGATTAAAGGCCTTGAAACATGTTTGATCATTTTGACCCAAAACCTCCATGAGTCCTGTAGCGTGAGGTGGTCAGAAACGTTACTGAACGAGTGACCCCAGCAACAGCCGAATAGAGAAAAATGTGAAGAGAAGTGTTTGCATGCCGCCTGTGCAGAGACCGAAGAGATGCTCGTTGACCTTTGACAAATGTTGGAGTGCTGTTTTATGTTTATAACATATGTAGCAGAAACTGCAAGGCACTTGCGTTACAATGTCAGCTTGCCAGTTCATAGTAAATGTCAAGCTTCTGGTGCAGAATAGAATATCTACCTTTACCACAACCATTTTAATTCACAGACTGGGTTTCTTCTGCGATTCTCGCGGGGACGCAGGAAGTTGGGGTGGCTGCAGCAGCACCAGATTTTAGGATTGATTTGCTCCAACTGCTAAAAACAATAAAAAAGTAAAAAGAACAGAACGTAAATATTTTGAGCATAGCAAAGACCCATGTGTGCTTTTTGTATGGTGAAGTTTGCATTTTGTGTTTTATATATGCAACTCATGAAAAGTTTGGGATATTTGGCTTTCGGGTGAAATTTATGGAAAACACAAATAGTTCACGCTACAGTGACATTATATCATGATAGTAGGGCATTTAAATAAAAGCACACAGTGGTACTTTCCTCATCTCAAACAGTGTATTGAAACAAAAGCCAACAACAGTGGTGAGTAAACCCCAACAAACAATGTCAATGTCTCAATAACTTGTCAAGTGCCCATGAGCATCAATTACAGCTTGACAACAATGTCTCAAGCTGTTCACAAGTCGACTCATTGTCTGGGGAGCATGGCATCCCACTTTTGTTGAAGGGCGGCCCTCTATTCATTGAGGTTCTGGGGTACAGAGTTATGAGCCTCTACACGGCGACTCAGCTGATCCCATAGGTTTTCTAAGGGATTCAGGTCTGGAGAAAGTGCAGGCTGCTCCATTTGAGGTACCTCAATCTCCAGCAGCCGTTCCCTAATGATGCGACCTCGATGAGCTGGAGTATTGTCGTGCATGAAGATGAAATGGGGCCTGTGTTGTTCATGCAGAGGCAAAATGACTGGATTAATGATGTTATTCAGTAGTATGGGCTTGTCACTATACCGTTCACAAAGTGTAGGGCAGTTCTGTATTGACTAGACACACCTGCCTACACTGTAATACCACCACCACCACCTTGCCTTTAAGCTCATTGTTAGAGAACAGCAAGTTGTGCAAAAAGTACTGAAACACTGAACAGCTGGACATGTGCATTCAAAAGTTTAGAGAACGTCACATTAAATTCACCTGTAAAGGTTAGAGTGCATTTTAAGTTCACCCAGAAATTTCACCTGAAAGCCAAATATCCCTAATTTTTTGTGAGTAGTGTATGTTCAAAATCTGCAGCCGTCACTCACTCAAGCGAATGCTGTCTTTCAGAGTATAGTGAACCTCTTCCCTCACCAACTATTGGCTGCGATGGGGTGTGAAGCTACAACACAAGGAGTTATAGGTTATTTCTGTGCTCTGATTTGATCTAATATTGTTTTAAAATCTTCACATTCTCAGACAACATAATGATTTCACGCTCTCATCCTCTCATCCATTTTTTTCAACCATGCCATAATCTCCCACTAGATGTGTGTTGTGTGAGTATGATTATAGTACAAGTTTCCCACCTCATACAGAAAATCTGATTGATCATTGCTCAGCTCATTTGATTTTGATACAAGATTTATATCATACCATTTATTTCCCTTATTGTCTATTGTGCACCTCACAATAAAACGATGTGGAACGTTCTACTGAATTATTTCACACACACACACACACACACACACACACACACACACACACACACACACACAAACACACATGTGTATGTATATATATATATATATAAAATCTCATATTATCTCTGAGTGAAACCATAACTTCCATATATTATAATACATGCATGTGTTGCACCAAAAAGGATTAAATTAAACTTGAATCAAAAATCAAAGATTCATTAATCTAGGTTTTATTTTAAATCGAGTTGTGTTGCACTACTTAATTTTAAACATGGATTAACAAGTCAATGATTAAAGCAATTAAGAATGCAATTAAAACTTGAAATAATTCTGACTTTCCAATTCGGTGGTGTAAATAAAAACGAACAGCATCACTCTTTTCCTAATCTTTTTTCCCCAATGAGCAAAAATTACATCAGAAACTACCTCAGAAACAGCCTCCAACCTGGAGGCTCTGTTTGGGCAGGGGGTGCTGGTTAGCCATCCCTCCAAAGTTGAAATGAAACCTAAGGCTGTACATGAAATACTGTATAGTTAACACATGTAGAGTAATTGCTCAACAGGTCCTACCAGATGCAAGCCTACAAAAACAATCCAATTCCGTCTCACAGTAATAGAGGTACAACGTTTCCTGGGATCAATAATTCCAATTGCATCCACTCACTCCTGTTTTCCACACAATGCATTTAAAGGCTAATTGAACAGAAAGTCGCTTACCCCTCGAGTCCTTTAAGAATAAAAGAGTACATGCGCAGCTACAACAAGATGACCTACCACTTTGCATGCATAGACTGAATGGCCTGGGTATTAATATTTTTTGATAAAAAGCTCAGAGTTAAATGAATAGAATAATTGAAGATGTTATGAAACTTTAACTCTGCCACAGCTCTAATAAACCCATTAGCCTGCTTGCTAATGGCACATCAATACTCAGGGAGAGATGAAGGCCTGCAGTGATTCAAAAATGAATTGTGCTGAAAATGTAATGTTTTGTCTTGATCAAATGGTATTTGTTACAAAAATGGCACAGTAAAAAATGCAAATGCTAAGATTAAGAAAATGAGCCTGTACAGTTCATGTTAAACTAATCCCATCTTACCTACTGTATCATGAGAGATCAGTTTAGAGCCTTTGGGCACTTTCATACCAACCTTCTTTAGTTTGGGCAAATCAATGTTTTTCTTTAGCTCGATCTGTTCACTTTCTTACTCACTCTTACTCAAGTATGCACCAAAATCTTTAGTTCTGTCTGTTTTTGTTATGGGATGGCAGGGAGGCTGACCCAAGTGCAGAGAGGAAAACCATGAGAAAGGGTCTTAAATGAATCTATTGAGGTGATGGAGTGTGAATTGGGTGATGGTGCATGTTGGGGTGGGTTAGAGCCAGGCTCAAAAACACAGATGTACTGATGGGCAGTTACCGCTGCGCCACTGGGAAGCACAGGCAACACCTCAACAAAAAACACCTTAACAAATGATAAATTCCCTGGTGGGGAAAAGGCAAACAAAGGGGATGCTGAAAGCAGCGTGCTCAAACAAAGGCTGAAATAGAAAAGTGAAATGAAAAATAGTCAGAAAACAAAAAACACTTCCTCCATGTTGGACCTTATTCAGGTTTATTTAGGTTTAGGTTTGTTTTGATCCTTATTCAAGATCCTTATTCAAGTGCATGCCAAACAACCGAACCCATAAATTGTTGCTTGGACCAAAGGAATTTACTTTTGATAGGCTGGACGAGGCAATCTAACTAGTTTAATTCAAACTCATGTGTAATTAAACCAGTCATTCATAAAGTAGAGAGAGTACAGTTTAACTATATTCCTCTTATTGAGATACCTCTAGTTATTAAACTTCATGTAGCATAATGAGTAAGGTTTTGTGAGAGAGTTGAATTTGATACCAGGATGAGGCTATTGAAAGTCGACTGAAAGTTAAGACAAAAAAATGTGATTATTTTTGCCACCACTGTGGCCAAACATGGAAATAATGGAGTGCTTGATTATCCACCAATTTAGTGAACTTTAGCCATCACAATGTGAAACCAACTGAACTAAATGAAAAACATACAACATTACAAAAAAAATGTAGTGCAGACTATAATAAACAAATTAGGTATGAAAAAAGCCTTTTCTTTTGCCCTATTCAAATCAGATTTGTTTATCTGGGGGATGTCTGTGAAAACATATTCACTTGTCTCTTCAGAGATAAAATCTTGCATCCAGAGGACAATAAAATTACACCAGAATGAGTGGGTTATATTTTCTGCAAACTTGGATATAATGCTTTATACCTGTAGCTGCCATTATAATTGCTCTTTTATATGCCTGCAGGATTGTTTCTTTTCTGGCTAACTTTATTTTCTTTCTCCTAATGCTCTCCCAGTGTAAGGAAGATGGAGCTGAAGATCTACCATCAAGTCACTGTTTGACAGACTATTACAAAGTATACATCTATTTGAAATTTAGTTAGTGTTTAATATGGGTATGCATGTTAGGAGACATTCCTAACTAAGCCACTTTTGCCTGGCAAGTCACAAGGAAATGTATGTGTACAGCTCTGAAATTATAGCAGATCACCTCTGAGCTCAGTGAAAAATAGGTAATTTGGCCTGTAATTTTCTCAGGGAACGATGGGGAAAACACTGGCATGACCAATCGTGACAGAAATAAAATCACAGAGCGCTGCATTTGATACTGTAGATCATGATATTCCCATGAAGCACTTTGAAAACTGGGTTGGCCTCAAACAACATTAATGTTGTTGGACACGTCTTAAAGGAAGAAAGTACTTTGCAAGTCTTTGTGAGCATCACTCTGTTGTGTCCCACAGGGTTCTATATTAGGCCTACTTTTATTTTTCACTAGAGTGTATGTGGTGTTGCACTTCATGGGTGGGTTAAATGCAGAGGTGAAATTTCCCCGACTAATAAGGGTCTCTTAATCTTTACAGTCAACAGAGGATATTAGAAATCTTGGCCCAAGTGACTCCACTTTGAAACTCATACTGATAATATCACTAAATATCTTTCATTCATTTGAGAAATAAATCACGAGTTAGACCTTGCCTCACACTGCAGGATGCTGATAAGGTAGCCTAAGTTTTTGTCTTTTCACTACTAGATTACTGCAATGCATTCTTCATAGGATCACCTAAAACCACAATTGAAATACTTCAACTTTTTCAGAGTGCTGTACAAAAACAGAGGGAACCTATTACATTTGTTTTAGCATAATTGTGCTGACTGCCTGTTATATTTAGATTTGACTTTAAGATTATTTAACTGGTTTTAAAACTGTTTGTTTTTGGCTTAGCGCCTTCAAATATTGCAGAGTGCCTGACAGATTATGTTCCAGTTTGGGTCTTAATATCATCAAGAGCTGCTTTATTGAATGATCCCAGAATGAAGCATAAAAACACTGGTGAAGCAGCCTTTTCTTACTATGTACCAAAGATAAATTGAGAATTCATCAGGCATCTATCCTTGCTCCCCTACTAGAAAACAACAACAATAAGCATTTGCTTATATAATTCCAAAAAGGTGAGCTGTAGGTGGGACTGTAGGTAAAATGCTAATTAAAACAGCAAGCAGTTATTTGTGAATCTATTTTGGCCTTTATTTGAATGAAAAAAATACTAATACAAGATCTGTAATATTTTATTTGATCAGCTTCAACTTCATTGTTATATGTAAATATACTCTATTCTGTAATTGATACTTGCAACTTACATACACTATTCCTTTTGACATTTCATTAATTTGACTTTAATTTGTAAAATAAATAAATAAATAAATACATTTTTATTCCACTTTTTTTTTTTTTTTTAGAATTTTTTGTTCAGTTGTGTGCTGTTCATTGTTTTATGTACATTGCCTCCCATTTTATTTCATTTAATAAACACTTTGAGCTGCATTTTTGTCAACCTGGAACTCTCAGTAGCATTGTGAGTGCCATTTACATAAAGATTATTATACTCTTTATTATTGTTACCTGTAAAGGAGGAAATTACCTCAGGACCACATGTAAATTTAATACCACCAAAACTGGATTTATGTGTCCTTTAACTTGTTAAAATCTTCCTCCAGGGTATCTGATGAGCAGTGACCACCACGTTGGTCATTATGGACCTGATATGGACCAGCATGTGGAATTGGAGCTCATATAAAAAAAAGTTCCTTGCCGTCTTTATAGTTGGATGCATATTTGTGTATGAAGAGGTTGGATTAAATTAGAATGCAAAATGCAGAAATTGCTCATCCTTTTGAGTCCACTACAACCCCACTGAACACTCCCTGAGAATGGACTCGCCACTGAATGGACTGTGTAACCAGGGAAATGGTACAAGTAAAACATTTGTCTTGTGTCTGGACTTTCATGAATGATGTTGCAAGTGTTTTCTCAACTACTCCAAAAGATCTCCCCCTTCTTATCATTTTCCTCGACCTCTGACGCTCTGAGGTGAAACCCAATAAGGCCAGTAATAGAGGGCCATCTGGCCACTGGTGTCTAGAAGAAAGCCTTTTTGGATGAGGGCCAGATCAGATCACCCTGGACCTCCCAGCAGCACTATGAATGTCATTGATGTGTCCAGGCCCAGACCCTGCTGTCACGTCTCCTTTAGACCGCCCACACAGCCGCCAGCTTCAGATGGCCACAGAACGGATGGTCAGCTGACCCCACTCCAGGGAGACACGAGTGCCTGATGATGCAATAGTATGAGTGGAGGATGGGAACTCAGCCATGATGTTTGTTGTCTTGTATTTTCTGCTGAACCTCTCCTCTCAGAGATGCCTGCTCATCTAAAGTTCATGTTCAAATACACTACTGACCAAAAGTACAGAAGCCCACAGGAACTGTGTTCTCTTTTTAATTCATTAATTATTTTTACATTAAATTAATTAAATTAATTAAATTTTAAATTTACATTTAGTTTAAATTAAATTAATTTAATTTTTAAAAGTGTCATCAGCGTAACAATAAAAAGCTATTGGTGTGTAGCATATTCATATTCATATGTTTGATTGCTCAAAATGGTGTCAGCAGATTAAACATTATTGCATTTTCAGCTTTGTGAGATCATATTCTTTACATATGAAAATAAAATGGATTGACAAAGTTAACTTACTGGTCTTCTTCCACTCCACATTCTGTTGTTAACAGTTTTCAAGCTAGAACCACTCAATGCAAATTGTTATACACAGTACATACCCGCAGGCACACAAAACTTGCAACCCCCTTGCAGCCACCAAGATACCATAGCAAGCACCTAGCAAGACCCTTACACCCACCTGGAACACCACAGCAGCTGGCAATCACCTATACACATCCTAGCAACCTCCTGAAATACTGTAGCAACCACCTGAAAATACCCTCACAATCACCTTAGATACCAACTGCTTAGCAATACCCCAACAACCATCCATATTACAATGGCATCCGTTTGTTAATACCATAACAACGACCTAACAACACCCTGCAATGCTCTAGATACAAGCCAGAATACTACTGCAACCAAATAATTGGACACAAATATATTTTTGCTAAAAATTACTCTGTGCTGTCAACATGAACTGTTTTGTACAATATCTATGTGCTGTAACACCGGAGTCTAGAAACTGACGCACTGAGGTGAATAATGTAGCAACATCAATAATGAAACAAAAGCTTCGAGTACAGCTCGGCCCGCCATCCTTCAAGGCGTGTGGAAGACAAGCATCGAGACTGTTCTCTGTACTGGCACCCAGGTGGTGGAACAAACTCCCACTGGTGTCCGTACAGCAGAGTCTCTCACTGTCTTCAAACGCAGACTGAAGACTCATCACTTTTTACAGCACTTAAATGAGCACTGAGTTAAATATTGATTGTAGTGTATTGTATTGCACTGTTCTGTGTTCAACTCTGTTCTTTTTCTCTGGGTATCAACAGTGACTTTTGTTTCTAGCAGTATCTGAGCTCAGGATTGGCTTTCTCTCTAACCTACTGGTAACTAGCAAAGATACTTTCTCTAGATAGACAAAGCACTTCTTGTAAGTCTGTAAATGTAAATGAAACAACAGAACAAAGGAAAACAAACTAGTGTGAAGTGAAACATGACTAAACCAAATACAACACAAATGAAAACAAGACGTACAGGCAATGGGAACAAATGTTCACATAAGTAATGCAAAACAACCAGACTAAGCAAATACAGAGTTATAAATACACTGAAATGAAACACGAATAATGAGAGGATGGGGCTACAGACAACACACAGGTGAGACAGATAACAATGAGGAGACTGGAACAAAAATAATAACAAAAGCACATGGCAGGACACATGAGGGAAGGCTGACACAATCAGAAATAGCAGGGATGTTACCACTTACAGTTCACTATAAACTCTTGTGCTTTTATAATGATTTTGCTCTGCATGTGAAGAACTGAGGACAGTTGAAGGTCTGGAAGAACATCTCAGCGGAACTCTCAGAAAATACATTTCTTAGACACATTTGAAAAATCCTAGAAAATGGTACAACCATCAGTGACGTAATGGCTGAGAAATGCCGCCTTCCTTGACTGTATCCTTGGTTTTTTAATCAGTTCTATTGAGCAGTTTTTCAGCTCCTGATATAACACACCTAACTGAGCTCAGGAAGTCTTCAGGAGAATCTGAATGGAGGAATTAGGTGGATCTGATTAGTTCTGGAATATAACTGAGAATCAGCAGGAGTATTACTGCATGCATTAATCCAAGGGGTTTTCATCCTCCTCTATAATGTGAATTTTGAAAATGTGCTTAAAACCTGGATGGAAAACATAAAAAATATGAATGTGAAAAACAGTGATGGACACAGATTTTATGAATAAGTGTTGATGTATAGTGGGAGGGAAAGTAACTTGTTTGGCATGACGTTTGCCCCGGTGGCGTTTGCAAAGGTGGGTGACGACAAAGTGGAACAGAAACTACTGAACTGGATCCTTCTATTGTAAATGTCACGCGTGGTGGCTGAGACTCGTGTCATACTGTATGGTGCAAACATGTCACGTCATCTTCAGAAAGATATGCAAAACAATAGTTGATGGAAACATGGAATGATTTGCATTTTTTAAATAACTTTCCATGTTGTTGTTGCTAACTGCTTAAGTGGAAACCCCAGTTATGTTAACAGACACATTTCTGTATCTTATGTTAAATTTTACATTCGTTTTTACGTTTTACAATTTTTTCCCCCCCAATTTTCTCCCCAATTTAGTCACATAATTTTACAAATTTCTATCTGTAAAATAATTATGACCAGTTCTTGTGGCTCCAAACTACATTTTTTATCATTTTTACAAAGCATACTTACTTTACTAAGCAATGTTTTTCTCATGCTAAAGCCACACACTGCAAAAATAAGCCACATATTGCAAAAGAGTTATATTTATATAATATTGATATATTATGTTTATGTACAGTGGGGTCAAAAAATCTGAGAGGGATTTTTTTTATGACAATATATGCCAAGTAAAATGAAGATGCTTGTGTACTATTTGTAGTTCACCACTGAAGAACGTGTTCAGATGACTCTCAGGTGGATTTGATCTACTCATCAGGACTTGTTTAAGTTAACGACACTGTCATTAAAGCAAAATCAGACCAAAGACATTCTTAGACAGCATTCTACCTTACACTCCTACTGTTGTACTACTAATGGAATGTATGTTGAAAAACGAAGCTAAATCCAACCATTTTCACTGGTGGTCTCAAACATTTGCACCCCACTGTACACACACACACACACACACTGTTCAGTCACATCAGGGAATAGAAGGTCTTAGTTATCTGGCTATGAAAGCTCATTGTGAGGGTTTCTTTGTTAGCAGTAAGAGGACAGGCGGTCACATGTCTGAGATCGCTCCAGCTTTCTCCTGCTGAACCTTTCAAAAAACAGCAGCTCAAACAAGCAGAGCTTTGAAGCTACACACTAGTGCCAGCTTTTACAGCTCCACATCCATATCTCCACCTCCTAAAGCTTCAAAAACATGTGGACAGAAAGATTAAAGATTTAAGATGAGTTAAAAAAGGAAGGACGAGATGAAACTCTACTCACAACATGGAAAGGAGATTTCTAGCTGAGTTTAAAAATTAAATGTAAGCGTGTTTGCCCCTTAACTGTAGTAAATATTTAACATAAGTGGCCAAAATTGCAAAAATATATGTATATAAAGTATAATTAAGTATACATAATATATGTATATAAAGACAAGAGAAACAACTGCTCCTCTTTTTTGACATGTGGACACATCAGCATTTGATTTTCAGTCAAACAGGATGTATAGATAAATAATATGCAATAGAACGATTTGATCACCTAAATTCAGATGGACAAGCCAAAATATACCCTGGAGAATAAGAGGTTAAATCTAGTTTATTATTGTCAGGACAAGACTTTGGAACTCCTTTTTTCTTGTTTTCTTTTCTACATCATTTGAAACACCAGCTGCTCTTTACATTATGTGAACATTTCATGATGAAAGGACGGTCCACAATTACTCGGAATCAAATCTTTTATCTTAACAGAGTGCTTTTCTCCTGCCTGTAAAATGAATGGTTTGAAGATATGAGGTTTTGTCTGATATACTTCTCAGTAAGGGATTGTTTTAAGTATGAAAAACTCTTAATTATCTGGCGAAAGAATAAATCAGCTTCAATTAAAATGCATATTATAAATAAATTCAATCAGCATAATAATCTTAAAACTGTTAATGAGAAGTATAATATATATATATATATATATATATATATATATATATATATATATTTATCAGCCTCATTTATAATCATTTCTTTTCCTGAGATAATCTTGCATTATTTTCTTGTTCAACCATAATACATAGTTCAAAAATACATGGCAAAGTGAAAGAATTAAAGTCAAAGTAGGTTGGATTACTGAACAGGCCAGTTCGGCCAGTGTTCAGGGCCCTATAACTGCTTGGAGCCTTGGGGAGCCCAAAGCTACAGTCACATCACACACGAGTAAAATCTGCCTGGCTAAAAATCCAACTCACCTGAAAGGGAAAGGACACAAGAATGCAAACAAAAAAAAATTGCATCAAATGTATCTGGGCGAACTTCAACCCTGCAAACTCAGGAACCTCAAAAGCACCAGCCACTAGCAATCAATGGGACAAGCTATGTCCTATTCTTCTTTCTGAAAGTGACTGAAAAATGAAAAAGGGGAAATGTCCCTGAGTCAATCGAATGTCACTTGTCAATCATAGCAAGACAATTATGTTTCGGGACACACGGAGTGAGAAGAAGGCAGGCAAACCTTTTAGGGCATCACATAACCCCAGTCATCAATTCATCCCACAGGGCATATCTGACACCCAGGGTAAGACATCTGATGGGCTTAAGCCCTCACCCCTTCTGTACTTTGTGTCCACATGGGACTCTGGGGACTTTTATGCATATTATGTGGGACTGCACAAAGGTTTATGCTTTTTGGGAGGAGGTTGATGATTCCATCTCTTCTCTGACCAAGACATACTTCCCCATGGGTCCTGAATTTCTTTTACTGAATAATAACTCTTCCCAATTATGGAAAGTTTCTGGAAAATACAGCAGGCTGGCTTAACGGCAGTGAAAAAAGTCATTGTGCAGCATTGGCTACCTAACCTGTCTCTACTTCATTGGCTCCATACCTTACTGGATAACCTATATCTGGAATGGTCATCTGCAAGAATTAGCAATGTTGGTCCTGTAACTCTTAATACATGGATTCACAGATTTTCTGAAGTCAGGACCTATATGCTGTGCTTAAATTGAGAATGCTGTAATTCTCATGTGTCGTATGTTGTAGCTGTTTTTTTCTCTCCTGCAAGTCCCATATGTGTGTTTAAAATGACTCAACTTGCAAATCTATTCTGCTGCTTTCAGGTGCCCACATTTTGACGTTCCTCTCCTTCCTGCCTACCACTACCACTTCAGTCCCTGTCTGGTTGTATGGGGTGGGCTCCGCCCCTGCTGTCTTTATCCTGGACTAAGGAAGGGGCCTATGTCAATGACTTTAATTTCTTCTGAATTCTTATCTTTCAACTTGTATGTTGAAATAAATTATTTATATTTTTATATAATTATTTATATTAATTAGAGTTAAATATATATATATTATATATATATATATAATCCTCCTGAGAACCAGTGAAAAAAATTGCTTTGCAATTTATATATATTTTTGTAAATAAAACAAAAAACAAATAAAACATATTACCATTTAGACTTTTTAAAAGTATTATTATTTTTTTATAGCATATCCACAATAGTGGACAGCAGGATAGTTTTAATTATCAAAATAGTGAAATTTAACAAATTAAGCAATAATAATAAAACAAGGACATATTTGAATCCTTTTTTTTTTTTTGATTTTCAAGTTGGTAAAGTAAATGTTCTTATTAACTCTATTTTATTTATTCTCTTTTATTTCTTTTGCATATGTTATGACTCATTGCTTTCTTGTGTCTTTTTCACTCATGAATAAATAAATAAATGAAACAGCATTAAAACACAATAAAAACACGTTGGCAAGAAATATCAAGGAGGTAAGAATGAAGATGGACGCATATATATATATATATATATATATATATATATATATATCGGTAGATATTAGGTCAACTGTTCTGACCACTTCACAACTAAATTGTGTATTACTGCACTATGGCACAAAAAAGACCTTGTGCTCTTAATAGAATAACCTTTGATTAATGCTTCTCACATGGACCACCGAGTATATTTATGAAGTTAGAACTTGTTTTTGTTTAAACTGAAGTGCTGGCAATTTATGTTCTTAACTAGAACCAGGCTGGTCAGCTAGCTAACAGGCCAAAAGAGCCAACAGCCTAACAACTCCATCATTAATATTACAGGCTTGAATAAAAGTACTTACAGTATGATTAACTGTAAGATGTCAGTATAAAAAAATTCACTTGAATGTTGGAGTGTGCTAGTTATGAAAATTTAGAAATTCTAGCCTCCACATACATGTACCATTTATCAAATGTGGATGTTCTGCGATGGACTGGCGACCCATCCAGGGTGTATCCTGCCTTCCGCCCGAAGACTGCTGGGATAGGCTCCAGCACCCCCCGCGACCCTGACGGAGAAGCGGCTTGGAAAATGGATGGATGGATGGATGGATGTTGAGTCCCAAATATAGCTATATTTTACACTGTTGGGCTGCAGGATCATAAAATGTGTATTTAGCACATTTTACTTTGATTGCCATTTTATAAAAGCAATAAGCCCTTTGAGGCTTAGGGAAGGGAGTTTTAGGCCCTCTGCATCGCATCGTGCCTAAGAAAACCCTTCCTGTGATAAAATCACAGTAATGCACAGCCTCTCTTGGCTTATTTCTTTATTAACTTTTAAATAGATTAATGTCAGAAAGTCCTGATGAGCCAATCGTTGCAATTAGAGACCGAATGTGCTGCATCACTCCTTTCTCCAAAAAACTTTTGCTCGAGGATGATTTCAGTTATACAATAAATAGATACACTGAAATGTGCACATAAAAGTTTTCACATTCAAGCTCTTGTAAAAGCTTTGAAGCGTATTACCCAAAGATTTAGCAGCACTCTCTCATAGGTTACAGCTCATCTCCAGCCACCCACACTGCAGGAAAGGCCTACTTCTGGCACTTTCTCTCCAAATGCACACACTCAGCCACTTTGTCAGGAGAATAACAAGGTTAAGCAAGCACATCAGCAGTTTGGTTAGACAGAAGCTCTTGCAGGTAAAAACCTCATCAGTGTGCTTCCTCATGCCTTGCCTTACCTCACCTCCACAGATCCAGAATTAGTTTTGCATTCATCATGTTTAATAACTAAACCCTGTTATTTGCCTTTAAGCGTGATGAAGTTACAAATAACGCAGCTCTGAAACACGACCAGGCAGTGTTATTGCACATATAACAAGTCTTGAGTGGAAATGTTTTTATCAGTTAGAGTCATTTTACTGAATCAACAGAAAAGCTCTTGTTTTCTTTTCCTCCTAAACTCTGTGCTTTCACTCCTCCAGGTCTTGTTTTTAAAGTAAGAGTTTGGTGAAAAATGTCATACAGTGTCAGATGCTATTTAATCAAATATGTATGAGGTTACTGAACAACTTCATCATACATGAAATGCAGTTTGCACAGTGCTACTTGGTGGGATATTGGCTTCCATTACTTGTTAGCTTCATAGCATGACATGTCTTGGCTGATCAACAGCTACAGCCGTATGAAAAGTTTGGGCACCCCAGCTCAAATGATGTTTCGTTGATTTTCGAAGTGAAAATAAGTCACACCTCCTCTACTGAGAACACACTTCTGCTCTTTTTAACATTTTAACATTTTAGTTTTAAAAAATGCCACATTTAAAGTCATAAAACATGTAAGAAGTAAGAAGACAACTCAGCACTATGGGTCTGAAAGGATGTGTAGCTGTTCAAGTAGAACCTCACTGAGAAAAGGAGACACACTCATCAAACAAAGAAGCTACTGGTGTTCTCTGAACAATGGACTGACCACTCCAGACTCCAGACCACAACATCACTCAGTGCGTTTGTCATTATGTGGATGCGAGAAGAACCAACATCTAAGACTGAAGTTTAGATGTGAAAAATGATCTCAGATTTCTTTGAAAAACTGAAAGTGAGTCTCCTGAAAAGAATGGATGCTGCAATAAAAGTAGAGAGTGGACACACTGAAAACTGAAATATTGTGTAATTTAACAGTAAAGTACAGTATATGTTTATAATATTTATTCTTAATGGTTTCTTTGACTGGAAATGTCTCATAGTCCCTGACGTTTGCACAGCATGTACTCATATTACTAATAATTACCAGTAATAGACTACAGTGAATGGACAGTTGCTAGATGTTTAAACAGGTTTAAACTGTCCATTCATAATGATGTAAAATGCCATTTATGAAAAAGTTGTTCAGTGACCTCCTACATACTTGATTATGTAGCGTCTGACACTGTATGACATCCTGTCATCTATAAAAAGAATGTAAAAATGTCAGGTTTCCATGCGGTTGCTACTAATGTTACCTGTGCAACATTTTTTTGTCCCTTTGTAAATGAGATTCTTACTTAGAAACATCTGCAGACATGGACGAGGTTTTTTACTAGGACTCAACATTTAGTCACAATAAACAAAAATCTAGCAATAAAAAAAATCTAGCAGCTGTCCATTCACTGTAGTCTATTAAATAATGTAAAAACCTTGTGAAAACAAACACTAGCATTTAAATGTGCACCTAACCTGACTGATTATCTCTTCTCAGAGCTCATTTAAAAGTTTTCAATGTGATAAATTGAAGAAATAGAGTGGTTCACATTCTCAGCCCTAAGGCGCACCTGCACTGCTCTGTGTTGCATTTCTGTAGCTCTAATATGCCTTTAATTGAACTCATATATGTGTTAATGTTTTAGCTGAGTTGAATTGTTGTGTTAGATCAGAAAACGGACTAAAATGTGCAACGCTGGCTACTTTCCAATATTGTTTATCTTCACTGGACTAATTTGATTTTCAGTGTGATTAAGTGAGAATAGTTGATCCAGGTTTTCCTTTGTTTCTCCATGTTTTACAGTGTGATCAACATTCTGGGGAAAAACTGAGGTTTCTGTCTACTGGGGAAAGAAGGGAGAGCACAGAAGCAGGAGGACAGATGCTGCTGCTCATTTACTCAAGGACAAGGCCTTCAGTAATGAGGAGGTCAGGGTTTCCAACCATTATCTTTGACAAACGAGTGGAGGCAGAAAGAGAGAGAGAGATCAGAAACAGTCATCCTTTCTACCTTCAAGGATACAGTTTAAAAGGACCCATGTGATGGAAAATTAAATTTGTCATGCTTTTTTTTTTTTTTTTTTTTTTTTTTTTTTTTAAAGGGGCGGCACGGTGGCGTGGTGGGTAGCGCTGTCGCCTCACAGCAAGGAGGGCCTGGGTTCGATTCCCCGGCCGGGTGACCGGGGTCCTCTCTGTGTGGAGTTTGCTGTCTGTGTCTGTCTGTGTCTGTCTGTCTGCCCTGTGATGGACTGGCGACCTGTCCAGGGTGTATCCTGCCTTCCGCCCGAAGACTGCTGGGATAGGCTCCAGCACCCCCCCGCGACCCTGACGGAGAAGCGGCTTGGATGGATGGATGGATGGATGGATGGATGGATGGATGGATGGATGGATGGATGGATGCTTTTTTTTAAAATAAAAAGTTTAATGTACTCTCCAGGCCTTACAGTTCAGTTATGTGAAATATAAGCTGCAAAATCAGTGCAAAATGCATATAAAAGTTCAGCCCTGCCCATTCACAGTGAAGTGGTGCAGAGTGTTGTTCCTGCAGGCAATTTGTAGCTAGATATTAGAGAGGAAGATGCTGGAAAACGATTAAAAGTTGTGCTGTTCCTGGCTGTCAGGAGGCAGGTGGATCATTGCAGCTTTCTGAAGGATCAAAGGGATCTTTCTGACATCCCTGAGGGTTTCAGTCTGAACTGAACAAGATTGTTCAGCCCCGACAGCTTTCTGAACGAGTCACAATACAAAGCAGCCAATCAGAACAGAGATCATTTACGTATATCGGTCTGAAAGGAACAGTAATGAAAACAGCCTGTTTAATTCTAAGGGATAAAGATGGGCTGGAAAATGATCATATATTAATGAATTATTACTGTTTTTGGCCTTGCAAACATTTCAAATGTCGCAATGTCATGTGATCACTGTGAGGATCCCCTTTTATTACAGCTCACTGCTGTGTTTGTCTGACCTGAACACTGTAATGGTCTTCCTGAGCCCGATCTGACCCACATCACCAAGTTTTATATCCAAAGCCACGTCATAAATCTTTTCAGTCTGAAACTGACCTGACTCAATTTTTCTCTCCAAAACTGACCCGAACTAGACCATCACCCGAGTTTCTAATAAAACGTGATGTATATAATGATAGAGCAGTTAAATTACTCTGAAGTGATAACAACAGACCCCATTAGTTAATGTTTATATTAATTAAAATTGATATAATTAATGAAGTGCAATAGTAAAATAATCCACTACCCAAAAAAAGCTTGAATTTATTAATAAGCAGTGCACATTGTTATTGTTATAAACAAATGATTGTTTATTTGCTGAATTTAACTTACAGGAAAAAACAAACTACAAAATGTGTCATGTCCAAAAGTTATGGCACATATTATATTGTACAATTTATTTCTTTGCAATATGAACTGGAAAATGGAAATTGTGCCATAAAATTGCATAAAAAATGTCATATTTAAGTTGTTCTCTGTAGAGAATGCTTTAATTTTATTTAGAAAATCAACAAAACACATCATTTGACTGGGTTGGTCAAACATTTGCATAAGACTAGAAGTGTCAAGCCTTATGACTGCAGTCCTTCAGTAAAATGACACTAAAATGGTCGTGTCAATGGAAAAAAGAACATTTCTGAAATGAAAACAGTTCCACTTGAATTAAAATGACTTGTCAAGATACCAGTTTTTACAGTGCAGTACATCCAATGCTCTAAATTAACCCAATTAACACTGTGCCACAGCCAATTAGCATAGCTCGCACTGTGTCACATCACGCTCACTCATGGAGAGCATTTGTGTGTGTGTGTGTGTGTGTGTGTGTGTGTGTGTGTGAGCAAGAGAGAGAGAGTTAGATAAAGAGTTACGGCCCGAAACAGATACCCTTGAATCAGCCCGTGAACGTGGTGGTCTTCCAAACGGCCACGCAAAGATCAGCAAACTCATCAAGATACTGTTCTCATTGTCCACTTCAAAAGAGACGTTTGCCAAGGAGGAATTAATCTGCGAATGACCACAATGGCCTGGCAATTATTTAGGCAGATGTGGAACGAGTGTGAAACGTATACTGTTGTATTCTAAAAGGTTATATAAGATATCTGATGTGTCCCAGTTCCACCCAAAAGAGACTGTCATATCATCTCAGAGATCAGAGAAGCCAGAGGACGCAGCAGGCAAACACCCTCCGCGTTTGTTCTTGCTGTAACAAGGCAATCAAATGCCATTACACACTTCAAATAAAGCCACTTCAGTTCACAGAGGACTTGATCTGAGGACAACAGGAAAAGAAAATCCTTCAAATAACGCGCAAGAGAGATTTGTTGTGTCATGGTAGAGACAGAAAGAGTGCATTGAGTTGGGAGAAAGAGGTGATTTATCAGTTTTTTATTAAAGCCCTAGCCTTCTCACAGACATGCTGCATCTCTGATCATCACTGTAAAAAATGACTGTAAATTTGCTGGAAATTACTGTCAGCAGATTTGCTGAGTAGCACTCATACTGTAGTTTTTGTTTACACACTGCACTGTAATTTTAAGCATGTAGTAGAAGTGTACAAGACTACATATTGACAGCTGCGTATTTCTATACTCAACAATGTCTTCTTTTCTGAATAATATATACATATTGCTGATGTTGGACTAAACATCATATAGATAGATAGATAGATAGATAGATAGATAGATAGATAGATAGATAGATAGATAGATAGAAAGATAGATAGATAGATAGATAGATAGATAGATAGATAGATAGATAGATAGATAGATAGATAGACAGACAGAAATTTATTGATCCTGAGGGGAAATTGCAGTGTTTGAGTAGCAGGACGTATACAGTAATTGCACAAAAACTTACATAAACTATGCAGAAAAATAGAAATAAATCTAGACGTAAGTTAACGTACAAGAGAAATAGTATAAAAGTATATCTATTTGCATATTTACATGACATATGAGACAAATTTATTGTATTTACATGACAGCAGGCACTGAGTGGTATGAGGTAAAGTAAAAGCACAAATTATAGACAGAAACTCTGAGTTGCATCAATATTGTAGTGTAAAGTGCATAGTGGAAGTTGTGATATATTGCACAGTGTGTATTAATCAGAGAGGACTCAGTGATGTGGTTCAGCACAGTTCAGACAGCAGAGGATCAGTACCATCTCATATCTCCAAAATGGTAACATTACAGGAGAAGGAAAAAGCCTACTTTACTTTTAATGTAAGTCAGTGGAGCCAGAGTTTTATCCAAGGCATTTTGAGCCATTTCTTTTGGTCCATTCGTCATGAAAACTACACACAATGTAAAGGCCAGTGGGTATTTTCAAAATTGTCTCAAAAACTGGAAAATGACAGCAACAATGTGGGCCTGAAAGTGTTAAAACAGTGGTTTTAAATTGTTTTTACTTTTTTCAGGCCAACAAAATATGCCAACAAAGAATCGATTGTTTTTATTTCAGAAACAGCAGCTCTTTCAAAATCTAACTGGCTTCTTTAATAATACTCACAGTCAGGTGTTGCTTTCCTTCATAAAGAAAATGGTTTATGAACATACAAAGAACCCTTTAAATGGTTCTTTGCATAGTGAAGTGGTTTTTCAGATTGATGAAGAATGTGTTGTGTATGGTTCTGTACAGAACCCTTTTTGAAAAAAAGGGTTCTACATAGCATCAATTAGGGTCTTTCTGCTGTTCTGATTTCAAGCTTGTGCACGACAGTGGAACCCATTTTGGTGCTATATAGAACCATATACAACACATACTCCATCAGTCAGAAGAACAGTGTTCAGAGTTCTATATAGAACCACAGTCTTTACTAAAGGACCCTAAAAGAACGATCTTTATAAGTGTGTAGTTGGCTGAAAATAGCATTATCATAGCAGTTCTCATAAGATACTTACAAAGGAAACGGAGACCTACAAACTGAAAGACATGTGGCTCAAAAATACAGTCTCTATGAACTCACTTGAAACTTTCATGTGGGCACACATTATGCTAGGTAGGCTATCAGACAGCTAGCCAGCAATAGTTAAGTATAAACTTACTGCATTTACCCTGGTTCACACATACAAATGCAGTGAAGAAGAATATATAAGAATATATATTGCTGCTTCAGAAAGACACCTAGTTCTACAGTAATTATGAATTACAGTAAAAATATACCAATTTCATAAATTCATATTCGTCATTTTGAGTCATTTCTTTTGCTCTTTTGGTCCATTCATCATGAAACACACAATGTAAAGGACAACAGGTATTTTCAAAAAAACATCAAAAATGGAATGAGGTTTTCTTCCGACAGCAGTGATATATCTCTATATCATCGCTGTCCAAAAAAAACAAACAAAACAAAACAACAAGTATCTCCATTTTTATCGATTTCTATTTTTCTACCACATTTGAACACAGCAGCTGTCCTTTGCATTGTGTTAATATGTGAATATTTCATGATTAATGAACCAATAGAAATGCTTCAAAAATGTAAAACCTGTTTATTTCCCTTAACTTAGACTGAAAGTACTGTAGAGAACGTTTTTGCCTTGTTCTTTAAATTTACTGTTTTGGAGCTGCATGTTTTTTATCAGACTGCGACAAAACAATCATATTTTTATCTCTGCTGTAAATTGCAAAATTGCTAATTTTCCTTACTTTCAGTGTAAATTAATGTAAAGAAAATTTATTCCAAACAGTTTGGGAGCATGCACAGTCGACCTACAACATTTTCACCCAGTGTTCAGCAAGTGATGTAGAAAAGTAAAAGTTGAAAACAATGGACAGTGAAGACATATAAATTTCACAACACACACACACACACACACACACACACACACACACACACACACACACACATACACACACATTTTAAACTGCTTATCCTTCTGGGTGTGAGGAAGGGGGGCTATCCCAGCAGTCATTGGGTGGAAGACTGGACACACCCTGGACAGGTCAGCAGGCCATTGCAAGGCCAGATATACATTTCAGTGCACTGCAAAAGAAAAATGTGAATATGTGCCTCCTGGTAATATTATGCTTTCTAGACTGACACATAGAAAAGTTAAAAATGAAGTAAAAAAGAAAATGAAACATGAATGAAAAATCGTTAAAATTATTGTTATACTGGTAAGAAAAGTCTAAGGACTCTGTCTGTTTATATAAAATTCTCATTTAATTAATTGACCCTTAGGGGTTAGGTGACTTGCTCAATAACTCATAAGGTGTGCAGTTCCATAACCTCCAGCCCACGACTGGCCCCATTTGCATAAAATATAATCTGAACTGGTGATTGCAAGACAAGCTTAGCCCATGTTCAGCTGTCTATATTTCTAACACAGCTTGGCTAAATACGGCTGTAGAACTGAGGGCTTTTGTGCAAATAAACCGCACGCTGTTTACTAAGGAGACATCTGCACTAACTGGGGCATAACCAGGCCTGATGTGCAGCGAGGCTGGAAGACTTGAGCCTGGGGGAAATCCTCCGCCTCCTCCTGCTATTGGGTGTAGCGTCTCTTGGTGGCTATAAGGCTGCTGGTCTGAGCCTGTCTGCATGAGAAACGCCCCTGATTCTGCAGACTGGATGGAGAACAGCAATGTTTAAACTCTTTGTGACCTTTAGCCCCCTCTCCTCCGCCTCCATCCTGCAGCTCCAGACTTGCAGAAAGTCGGCCAGAAACTTGGAGGAAACAGAGTGACCTCATCGGGAAGAGATCCTTTATGTTGAAGAAGGAATGAAAAGACTGTGAGTTCTTCCAGTGCAAACAAGTCTAGATATTTAAATTAACCCAAACGTTCCTTCAACTTACATGGAACACAGACTCTTGCAAGCCAGCCTAGAGAGTCTGGTGCATTTTGCTGCTGAATGAGGCAAAAAATGGTCTACTTTTTTACGTCATATGACCCTCAAAATCAGGGGCATGACCAAAGAGGGGTTGAGTGGATCATGTGACAGTTCAACTCCACCCTTGAGTTAACTACGCTACCACTGTCTAAAGTAATATTAGTAGCAGGGTCTGAATCTAACACCAACCAAGCATCAACTGATTTTCAGGCTACCACTAAGCTGAGCTCAGGCACTATCTAGGTATATTTAATCACCAATGGTCATTACATTGCAACGGTTAACTAGAAACCTTTTAATTCCCTTTATGAGTAGCCTTACTGTTATACAGTGTTTCAGTTAGCAAAGATATTATCTGACTGAATAAAGCAGAACAATTCACAGGCTGTTACTGTTCACTGTGATTAGCCTATATATATATAGGTAGTTGTAAGTCTAAATACAGAATTTTTTTTTGTGTAAACAGCAGTGTTTTCCAGTGTGCTCTTATTTTAATATATGGATCATTTTATTGAACTGGTTCAAAATCACATTTCAGACTTTTAACTGACTTGAACTTTAGACCTTTTGCTTTGACCCTCTCTCTTGATAATGTCATTTTAATTAAAATAAATTTCATTTATTTCAACATTTTGTCATTATCTAAACAATCATAACACTACTGAAACTTTAACAAACATTCAGTCATTACTGTTTCAGTAATGACAACTCTAGCTAAGTTTGAGCCAGGACAGGACTTACAAACACAGCTTTAAACAGATGTACACACATAAATTCATCATATTTTCCATTAAAACAGTTCAGTTTATGCAGAAAATCAGTAGTGACCATTCTTAATTTCAGACTTTGAGACACATTTGCTTCAAAACAATAGGATCTAACTGCTCACCATGTGGCCATGAGGGACAGGGATGCAGCCTCACTTCCTGCTCTAAAATGCAGGAGTGTGGCTTAAATAAGGCGCCACCTACAGACAAAAACATGGGACAGCATTTTTTTAAAAATAATCCTAAAGAATATAAATCTTTTAACTTCACTTTCAAAAAAATCAAAAAGATCTTAAGATAAGCATTGAAAAAAACATTTGAGTACTATTTTCACAAGAGTAATTTTAGGGGTTAGGATCTGGGACAGACACCTCCTAAAAGAAAGCACCCTATAAGTTATGATTTGGTATATATTTAGCTTATTACTATCCCATTTATTGTGTTTTATTTAATATATACCAGCATCCTGCTACTGACTGGCACTGGCATATAGAGACTCTGGGCTTGTGGCTAGGCAGATGACCACACGCAAAGGCTCATAGTATATGCACGCCCTCTGTTGTTTTATGTTTTTATCATTGTGTGTGAGTGTTTTATGTGTTGCTATGTAATGGGAAGTGGGTTATTGTGGGTGTTTTGTGTTGTGGGGGGGGATCACTGTTGGGGTAAAGTGCATATTTTTTATTTTATTATTTTATATATTTTTATTTATTTTAATAGTGTTTATTACTAGTTAATAATGTAAAAGTAGCAAAAAGGTCCATGTTTTGGGGGAAAAGACCCCCCCCCCTTCTCGCAGGCTTGCTATGCCCCTCAAAATGTTGTTTGAATAAAAAAAAAAAGTCATTCAAAACAAGTTGGTATGCATTGGCAAACATGCGAGATTATCTCATTTAATCTCTACCAAATGCTTCAGTGCAAGCTTATGAATTAGCTTATGAAGACTAAATGCCATGAACTCACAAACATTTTTCAGTCTACTGACTTCACTTCGCTCTGAAAGGCTTGTTGTTAGCTCAGCACACAGAGCAGGCGACAGTCTGAAAAAGGGCGTTTCCCGGCTGACTGATAAAATCTGCTGCACAGAAGTGCCTTCACATGGACGCAGGGACAGTCAATCAGAATGAAACTCATGATGTTGTGGCCAGCTTTGTTAACTATAGGCTACACATTCACCACCCCTAACCATTAAATCAACCCAGCACCTAAACCTAAACCTAACTTTAATCCTAACATTTCTCAGTTCTAATACTAACCCTAAAACTATATAAAAAAAATCATTAGAGACATTGTTAATAAGCTCACCGGACAAAAAAAAAACAAATCACCTGTGATGGAAACATACCTAATAGCTTGTAATACCTACAAAAACATGAATAACAGCTGTGGTTCAATCTGGCACGGACTAGACAAGTTTCTGGATGTAGGTGATATCAATGTCACTCTTGCATCAAATAGTTTTGCAGTTCAGTCAGATTTCGTGGAGGTCTTCCCTGGCATCTTACTTGTTGTTCCAGGAGGAGGTATGGAGGCCTGGGTGAAGTGTTTTATTCCCAAGCCGTGAAAATGTGCCACTGTTCCCTGTCCATTAGTTTCGTCTTTGGACCACAACTCTGGAGAGAATTTCCCATAGACTTGGATTCTCGCCACTTCTTTCACCCTATGGCCTTTGGCACGACCAAATGCAATCGCTCCTTTTTGCAAATCATTAACATTTGCACTGTGAACAAGACATTCATTGCACTGTACCACCTTTTCTCAATCTATGAATCTGTAAAGTACTATTAAAATATTCTGGGACCAACAAAAAAAAAAATAAAAAAATTAGAAAGCTTTATTGTTTGGCCCACTGATTGATTATTGCACAAATTGCAGTCTCACTGTAAAAACATTCATGTACACAGCTACAGTACAGAGAGTGAATCAGTGAATCACTGAATATTTAAATTAAGCAAGGACAACAGTCCAAACAGCTGAATGGTGCATTTGGCTGACTAATCTTGTCATGTTTGAACACGTTTAGTGCAGGACAGATGTTTCCTGTGAGAAAAATTAATTATTGTATGTTTTGTTTCTTCTCTCCTCCTGGGACACTATCAAGTTCACGAGAACTTAATCTTCTTAATCTTTATAGGAACAGCAGATCCTAAGGTGGGACTCTGTTTGCAAATGTTCAACATTTTATTTGAAGAATATGACTCATATTTTTCTGTTAATCAGATCTGAACACTCCTCTGCTGTTCTGCACCCTGTAGCTCAGGGACATTGCAGAGCTATAAGGGAATTTTAAACCCTCTTTCAGGCTGAAAAAAGGACCAAAACATACCAGCTGTGTTCTAAATCACTAGTTTTAGAACTAAATAGTCCCCGTATAGAACTGAATACTATACAATAAAAATATAAGAGCAGAGAGCGCCCTCCTGTCTTTTTCCACCTTCAATAAACAATGTAGGGGAGCGCAGGGAACAACCTAACTTGGGGCACAATTTAACACAGACCATTTAGGTTGTTAAACAAGGTCAAGCAGCATGTGCTTCTGGCCACATTACCACATTTCCTAGCCATGGTCTCCTGTGAAAATTCAAAGCAATTCATCAGTGATGTAAAGAGATCTGTGTCAAAGAGGGTTTTCGGGGCATGTAAGTAATTCTTTCAGTTACTGAGCTGTTTGTGTGAATCACAAAATCCAACCACCATCTTGTTGCCTACATTTCAGCACTGTTTTGAAGTGGATGACAAGCTTACAGCCAGTGCTAGCTGGGCTTAAGTACAGCTCTGTACTGTGGGGTCAGTTGTTACACTACATAACAACTGAGCCACCTTTTGTAAATAAAGCCAAAAAAAAGTTAGTTTGTCTTTTTGTTTTGTATGTTTACACCAATTTTACTTTTCACATGTTAGTATTTTGTTTTTAAATAAGTATATTAATGAAATTGACATTAACAGTTGGTGAAGCCGTAGTTATTCAGCAGCAAAGTTCCATATTTTACTGATGTGTGGTTTTGGTTTGTGGTTTTTTATTGCTTTTGTTTGACACACAGTCTCATGTCAGTGTTCACGTATGTGTGTCTGTCTGTTTCTATCAATAGAGCCGCATGTCTGTCTCAAAGATACATAACATTTAATGCAGTTTGCTTGGAAAATATATATTACTTTTACAGCATAGAATTATATTGAATTCACTTTGTACTAATTCATCAGACTACCCTTCTGTCTGTTACAATTAATCCACATCTATAATGTTATAGGGAATTTGAAATGAATGTGAGGAAAAAACAAAATTCATGTATTCATTTGTAGCAAATATGTGTATTGCTGCTGACAGAGGAAAACCTTGTATCTCCAAAATAGTGACTTTACAGGAGAAGGAAAAAACATACTTCACTTTCAATGTAAGTCAATGGAACCAGATTTTTTCCCATGTCATTTTGGGTCATTTCTTTTAGGCCATTCCTCATAAAATTTACAAAGAATGTGAAGAGTAACAGATACTTTCAAATTATGTCAAAAACTGAAAAATGCCAAAAATGGAGATACAAGGTTTTCTTCCGACAGCAACGATATACTGCTTGTACAGAAATATCATTATTCCAATGTAAATATTTTAAAAATCATTTCACAAAAACCAAAATGTGTTAGGCTGTGCTCCAATTTTTTCCCACACCGCTAAAGCTCTTCTCGGTTATTTGCCATTTCGCTGGTAAAGTTGTCACTGTGCCAGTGCTTGCTTGGTTTCACGATGCCTTCAGTCTCGTCCTGCTATGAAGTGCGGAACAATGTTGTTTGGAGTGCAAACATTAGAATTCATGATTACATGGTGGCAATGGAGACGGCTTTTTACTGTTGTAAATTCTTTACCTTCTACATGTTTATCTACTATGATATTTTTCTTTCTATGAAAGGTAAGTATGTCTTCATCTTTCACCCGATTGGCTGTTCATCATTCTTTCATGAGCAGGAGGATTCATCACAGCCTGAGTATGCTCCTAAATATTTCTTCAAGGGTTCTTCAGCAATAGGAATGATCCTATTAAGAATCATGAACCATAAACTACACACTTTTCATCAAACTGAAGAACCATGCAAAGAACAGATTAAGCCTGGGATTCTATATAGAATTCATGTTTCTAAATAGAACCACTCGCTTTACTAAGAAACCGTCTTTTGAAGAACCATCTTTTGACCTGGATTAGCAGAGAACGTCACTGAATGCTGTTGTAAAATAAGTTAACCGTGTGTTTGTTGGGTTTTACCTTCTACATTAAACACACCCCAGAAACATTACTTTTTGTCCAAAAAGCACCCAATCATAACTTTATTCTTTACCTTTAAGCTCATTCTCCTCATCTTGTGTTTTTCCTTTCCATTTTTTTTGGCTCTTTGTGTATACTTTCAGGATTAATACAATTAACCAAGGAGTTTTCCCCCCTCACCCAAGCATCTTAGATTACATACACTCACTGGCCACTTTATTATATACTGTTCAGTTGCATGTTAACACAAATAGCTAATGAGGCGTGGTTGTTGGCGCCAGACGGGCTGGTCTGAGTATTTCAGGAACTGCTGATCTACTGGGATTTTCATGCACAAACATCTCTAGGGTTTACAGAGAACGGTCTGAAAAAGAGGAAATACCCAGTGAGCGGTAGTTGTGTGGACGGAAATGCCTTGTTGGTGTGAGAGGTCAGAGGAGAACGGGCAGACTGGTTCCAGATGATAGAAAGGCAACAACAACTCAAATAACCAACCAAAATCTCTGAGGAACGTTTCCAACACCTCGTTGAAAGTCTGCCACAAAGAATTAAGGCAGTTCTGTAGGCAAAAAGGGGTCCAACCCTTTACTTGCTTGCAATTTATACCCAGCCATATGTTTAGTCAGCCATCTTCCCATGTTATAGACTCCTCTTACCCCTAGACAGATACCGAGGGGTTGTAACATGTTGGAATGCACCTAATAAAGTGGCCGGTGAGTGTAATGGTGCAGTAATAACCTGAAATTGGTACGGGGCCCTGAGCTGCTGCTTATGCCGCTTATTAGGTAAAGCCAACATTGAGAACAGTAGAACAAACAAAGCCACAGAAATGTGCAGCTAGTATTTAGCTACTAATAGTTTACCCAGCAAAAAACATTCACTTCCTTTGCCACCCTGCTGCTGCATTAGCTCAGAAACCTTTGGTGTCTGCACAGCCTGACAAACAGACAAACCACCACCTGAGCTTGCGTTTGGCAGTTGGAGGAAACTGCTGTACAAGAGGGGTTTAAATCAACCATGTCAAATCAATTTGTGCAAAAAACAACATCAGGCGAGAGGATAAGAGAGAGAGAGAGAGAGAGAGAGAGAGAGAGAGAGAGAGAGAGAGAGTGCTGAGTGTTAGCAGGCGTCAGAGCAAATGCTAGCCTGTAGGACACCGCATCTGCTGACATAGCTCGGGAAATGTAGCAACGCCTCGAGTTCCAAGTTCATTTAACACTGCTGTCTAATTTCACAACGGCTAGAGTCGGGTGGAAAGGACAAGGCAGCTGGTTGGAGGCTCATCAGATGCTAGCCCCGCTGACTGATGACCTTTCTATCGTGACAGGAACCATTAGCCACTCTGATGCCCCATCTGAGGTGCTTTTACAGGGCAGCGGGGAGCAGTTTGTTAGGAGTGCAATTACAGCTGGAGAAACGCAGGGACAGCCTTAGCCGGATGCCGCCGGACTTAATGAACAGCGGAAAGGTGGGGAACGGATATTACTGGTGGGTGATAAATGGTCCTGCTAGCCTAGCGAGCCTTATGGCTGACAAGGGGAAACTTACAAAGCCTACCTTACCATTTACAGGAGAGTGAGTTTGATAGGTTAAGAGCTTTATTTGCATTGAAATATCTAATAACCCATGGGCAAGCTTTGTAGCTAGGAAATAAATGCTAGACAATAAGTCATCATAACAGATAAAAGTCCAGAGTCACCAAATGCATCCATAATGAAAATCCAGGGCTGAAATGAATTCTGCTTTGCACTGTGTAAGGCATTCAAATGTAATATACTGGAAAAATGATGCATGGAATGGGAGTTCAGAAATCCGCTGGTGTTTTCTGCAAAGTAGATGCACAGAATGCAATTTCTGTCTAACTTATTATTCACTCAGGCTGGAAAGGCTGTCCTGTGTGAAGTCTCCACACTCCTTCGGGAATGCTTGCTTGTCGGGAAACTGCAGTGGCGGCTACTGTGGTGCAGTGGAGGAGGAGTGAGGTGTTATTCACAGAGTCATGAATATTTCCTGTGGAATGAAGAGACGTAGCAGAAGTAGTGAGGGGACGGGATGCCTGGAATGGTGGAGCAGCAGTAGGATACCCTCTGCTGGGTGTAGTGGCTTTGTGGGTCTTCATATATATATATATATATATATATATATATATATATATATATATATATATAAACACATTCTTTGTAGCACTTTTTGCCAGTTTGGACAAGCTTCACAGAATTTTGGCAAAAATCCCATTTAACCGTTAACTGGAATGTGTTCTAGGTAATCAAAACTAAGCAGCCTGGACTGATAATTTGGTACCATGCTAACGTTAGCATCTGAGCTAACAGTGTGGCCTTTGACATGCTTACAAACAACATACAATATAAGTTGAGAGCTTCAAATTGTGGGTTTAAATAATAAGTTTAAATGACAGCTTTGTCAACATTCTGTAAAGTTTATTGAACTTCATAATATTGACCATGAAAGAATGCATTAGCAGGAGGAGCTGGAAAAGTCTGCATTCAAGACAGTGTGAATAAAACCCTTCATACGTTCCACATTGTGAAGAAAGAAAAGCTGCAACAAAGGCTCAGCAGAATTATTGACATTGTGGTCCTCCACAGCTGTTAAGATGACTATAAAACAGCTATAGAAAGGAAAAACAACAAAACCATCAATGAAAATTACATGAAATGAAAGAATAAATGACTTGGCAGCCCCAGCAAGCAGTTCTTTAAACCATGTTTTGTGACCCAGCAGCTAATGTGGCTTTTGTTTTTGCTCTGTTCTCCTTCTTTCCGCACTTAAAATGAGTGTTAAAAGTCTATTTTTTAGTTCCTGACTAACACCCACGATACACAGCCTTTTTTTGTTCCCATACAGAGAATTCATGTGGGAACAAAAGACTTCATAGCTGTAATGAAACACATTCTCATACACACACATCGTACACACAACTCTGTAATACACACACATGAAACAGAAAGTTTTACCTAAAATTCTCGCAAGAAACTTTCACACCTCAAACTGAGCAACAAAGACAGATTCACACTGCACAGCACTGGAGACTCACTTTCTTCAGTACTTCCAGGACATTAGATAGATAGATAGATAGATAGATAGATAGATAGATAGATAGATAGATAGATAGATAGATAGATAGATAGATAGATGGAAAGAAAGAAAGAAAGACATAGATAGATAGATAGATAGATAGATAGATAGATAGATAGATAGATAGATAGATAGATAGATAGAAAGAAAGACATAGATAGATAGATAGATAGATAGATAGATAGATAGATAGATAGATAGATAGATAGATGGAAAGAAAGAAAGAAAGACATAGATAGATAGATAGATAGATAGATAGATAGATAGATAGATAGATAGATAGATAGATAGATAGATAGATAGATAGAAAGACAGAAAGAAAGACAGATAGATAGATAGATAGATAGATAGA